>NC_053444.1:62059536-62338533 GCF_007990345.1 Gossypium hirsutum
TACCAATTTAAAAACCTTTTTTAAAACTATATTTGACTCGTAAATATTATTAATATTTATGAACTTACTCGCCAGATTTAGTGGCCTTGAACAACTGTTTCCGATATCATTAAAAATCAGGTTGCTACAAAGTGATTGTTATTCAATAAATTGCAGCAACAGTCATCAATCAATATTTTTTATTTATGTTATTTTCTTATAATTAGAGTCGAACTAAAAACGTTGCATTTTGGTTTTAAGTATTTTAATGAAATGATGTGTATCGTAAGGAGTTGAGTCAAGGTCTTCTAAAACGGATGGTTTTGGCTGAAAACCATTTAAATGAAAACGGTATGTATTGTATGTGTAATGCCAGGTTGTCACGAGGCCGTTACCCGCTCCTTTTATTGCCTAATCAGGGTAGGGGAAGACTGTTAAGGAATCACAACGCAGTATTCTCACTCTCTTCTCCTAATTTCTCTCTATTGCTTCTCTTCTTCTGTTATCTTCTTTCTTCTCTAATCTCTCTATTACTTCTTTATCATTGTTCATCAAGTTTATGGCTTTTTTTTCTCCTTTCTTTCTTGTTCTTTTTTTTTTTGTTCTTTGGTTTTCTTGACTTTTACAGGTCTCAGTTCTAGGATTTTTTTTTGTTTATTGGTTTTTTTTTCTATTATGGTGGTTGATGGAGTGGGTTTTGGTTTAGAGGTGAGTGTAAAGTAGTTGATTGAGAGTTGAAGGAGATGAGGGCTTTGAGTGGTAGTGTGGTGATGGTGAGTTTCGATTAAGAGAGGAAACTGGGAGGGATGAAGAAAAATGGTGAAGGCTCCCCTTTCTTTCTTTCTTTTTTATGCTTTAAGGATGGTGGCGTGTGAAAGAGATGAGGGTCGGTGGTGTAAGGTGGCTGTGTTTATATAAAGATAAAACTTGTGATCATACTATGCATATAGACTCTAAGAATGAAAACAACATTTCATCTCTATGTAAGGGTATAAATAGTTTAGTAGATATGACTTCTTTTTATTTTGGTAAATTATATAATAAGGTTAGTAATATAGAACAAAAAGTAAAGAATCTAGGAGAAGTTAAAAATTTAGATTTGAATAGCGAATCTAAAGAAATATTAACTAATGTTAATAATAAATTAGATCAGGTTATAAATAATAATAATAATATAAATCAGGAAGTAAATTTAGGTCCTTTATATTATGGTAATGATAATATATTAGTTTTATTTGAAGAAGAAAACACTTCTTCTGATGAGTTGTCATCTATGTTAAAAAATTACAAAAAACATAAAAAACGGAAAAAATATGAAAAACAACAAAAATATAATTTCCAGTCCTATAAAAACCTTATAGAACATTGGAAAGATAAATTTATTAATATTACTGATAAATTAGAAAAGGTAGAATATTTAAAGTTAACAGAAGAATTTTATGAAAAACATAAAGATATATTTACTTTATTTAATTATCATTATATGTTAAATTATGATACTTCAAATAGTAGTGGTTCTAATAATTCTGAAAATATAAAAACCTTATAGAACATTGGAAAGATAAATTTATTAATATTACTGATAAATTAGAAAAGGTAGAATATTTAAAGTTAACAGAAGAATTTTATGAAAAACATAAAGATATATTTACTTTATTTAATTATCATTATATGTTAAATTATGATACTTCAAATAGTAGTGGTTCTAATAATTCTGAAAATACAGAAAACTTAGAAGCTACTAGTTATCAATCTAATGAAGAAAAACTTCAACAGACCAGGATGAAGACATAAAAGTCACTAGTCATAATTCTGATAAAGAAAACACTTCATAAGATGAAAAATATAGATATTCCAGAACCTATGGATACTGAACCAACAAATCATTATGAAAAAAGAAAAATAGAATCGGATATTCAAACAAATGACTAGCTGATATATTTTAATATAGATTTTGAGAAAGTTCAAAGTACAACCAGTATTTTGACTAGTAAAATAAAAAATTTAACTATTAATAAAAATTCAGCAAAATTATTAGGATATAAAACAATACGTCCTAATACTTATCATAGGCATAAAAAGAAAGATAATAAGTATAAATTAGTTAAATGGAAACCAGGTAATAAAAAATTGACTGGTAACAAAAAATCTACAAGAAAAACTTCTGGAAAACTTAAATGTTTTTTAGATGTTAAGAAATGTCATATAGTCAAAAACTTTTATAACAAAAGAAAAGAGGCTAGAAAAATGATCAAAAGTCTTGAAAAACAAGATTTAGAAATAAGTTATAAAAAGGAAACAAATCCTGATAAAAATTATCAGAAACAAATCTTGATAAAATTTATATATTTATATTAGAAAATTCTAGAAACACTAGAATAAGAAAGGTACAAACAATTATTCAACAAATGAAAATTAGAAAAAAAATGATATTATTACATTTTCAAATTTCCAATCGAGGAAATATTATACATATATAGAGATTACATTTCAGTTTAGAGAATATAAAAAATATTCTTTACATTATTAAATACTGGAGCTACAACAAGTAGTTGCAGAAAAAATGCTATTCCTGTAGAAAAATGGGAACATATGAAAAATCCTAAAAAAAGCAATAGGAATAGATGGTAACAAAACCATAATTCAATATAAAGCTAGAAATATACCAATCTACATAAACAGTGTAAGATTTGTAATACCTAAAATATTATGTTTTCCTGCTATGCATGGAGAAATATTATTAGGAAATAATTTTATATATCAACATCTACCATTTTCTATTGATAAAAATTTAGTTATTTTATCTGTAGAAAAATCTTCTGTGGAAATACCACTGGTAGAAAATCATAAATTTTTGTGTGATAAAAATTTTACACCAACAAGAAAAGAACAGATTAAACAATTTGAAACAAGTCATTGGTTTAAAATTCTAGAAGATAATTTTAGTGAAGAACCATTAAAATTATGGCAAAATAGTCCTAGATATTTTGAAATAAAATTAGAAAATCCTAATAAAATCATTATGTAACACCCCTTACCCGTATTCAATACCGGAATAGGGTACGAAGCATTACCAAAACACATTCACTTGTAAACGTATTTAACCGAGTTATAAAATTTCATTTAAATTAAAACTTTCAAAATAATTAACATGCTTCTATAACTTTTCACAGTATATCCTCAAAATGTTATAATCATAATAATTAGGGCTTACGAGACCCGATACATACTCGTGCAATTCAATGCTTCATTTCCATTTCCCTCAATTCGCAATTTCTCATGCTCACGATTTAGATCATATCACTAGTAATTTCCATTTAATTCACGTACAATTCAATGACATCAAGTTCAACACTAATACGTATTTACCATTTAACTCAATGTTTATTGATTATACCATTCAATAACATATTTATGAAATTCTCAATTTTGCAACGAAAATATCATTTTAGCTTGAATAACAACATCGTCCTGATATAAATACACTACCACTTATCCATTTACTTTAATTCTTTTGGGCCCATTTGTCACTTACCATCCTTAATCAAATTAGGGAACGGTTACGGAAACTTGAGTACTTCACTTTCACTTTGCCATAGTATAACTATGGTCTTACATATGATCACTTATCACTTGTCCCTGATCAGATAAGTGTAGCTAGGCTACCACTTATCACTTTGTCACTTGATCAGATAAGAGTAGCTAAGGCTACCACTTATCACTTTCTCACTTGATCAGATAAGTGTAGCTCAGGCTAACACTTATCACTTTCTCACTTGATCAGATAAGTGTAGCTAAGGTTAACACTTATCACTTTCTCACTTGATCAGATAAGTGTAGCTAAGGTTAACACTTATCACTTTGTCACTTGATCAGATAAGTATAGCACTTATCACTTTTTCACTTGATCAGATAAGTGTAGCTAAAGCTACCACTTATCACTTTGTCTCTTGATCAGATAAGTGTAGCACTTATCACTTTTTCACTTGATCAGATAAGTGTAGCTAATGCTACCACTTATCACTTTCTCACTTGATCAGATAAGTGTAGCTAATGCTACCACTTATCACTTTATCACTTGATCAGAAGTACTCAAATCCGGCGTTCCGCTCAATTTGATCATTTATTCATATATCAGGCTTACCAACATGTGTTAATTCATAAACCATTCATGACATTATTTCATGCCACATCATATATTGAATATACCATACACACATACTATGAAACTTTATTTTCACACATGAGTTTAAACCATGACCAATAATGCACAAATATAAGTATAATTCATATTTCATCGTTTATCAATTAAAATCAAGCATATGACCAATTATACACAAATCATTCATATATTTCCCAATTTTCCTCCTCCTCCTCTCCATTCCACATCCTTAATGTGTATAACACACTTAAACAACATTAGCTATAATTTCACTATTCACTCACATGTATATTCAAAACTGTTTATCCGAGTCAGAGTCACTAAATTATTTTTATCCGGAGCTAAAAAGCTCCAAATTAAGATCCGTTAATTTTTCCTGAAACTAGACTCACATATATTCATATCATAAAATTTTTAGAATTTTTGGTTCAGCCAAATAGTACAGTTTATTCTTTAAAGTTTCCCCTGTTTCGCTGTCTGACAGTTCTGACCACTCTTCACTAAAAATTAATTATCTCATTGTAAAGAATTTGAATGATGTTTTCGTTTGTTTCTTATAAAAATAGACTCATTAAGGATTCTAACCATATAAATTATAACTCATAATAATTTTTTTACGATTTTTAATAATTTTCCAAAGTCAGAACAGGGGAACCCGAATTCATTCTGACCTTGTCTCACAAAATCTATTATATCTCATGATTTACAATTCCATTGCTCACACCATTTCTTTTATAAGAAACTAGACTCAATAAGCTTTAGTTTCATATTTTATTCATCCTCTAATTCAATCTCTAAAATTTTTGGTGATTTTTCAAAGTTACACTACTGCTGCTGTCCAAAACTGCTTTAGTGCAAAATGTTTATTTCCATTTTGCCCCAAATTTCACAGTTTATACAATTCGGTCCTTTCTCAATTAACCCCTCAATTAATCTAATTTTCTCAATTAATACTTTGCCTAGAGATTATAAGTTGTTACTCAACTATTGAAATCCAGAATTTCCACATATAACTCTATCTTCAAACTCTTTTACTATTAGGTCCCAAACATTCACTTTCTATTCAATTCTTTCAATAAAATCAGCATATGAACAATTTAAAGCTCTAATTTCATGATAAATCATCATATAATTTCAGCACATATTCATATCAACTTTCAACTTCTTTCATAAAATCAAAAACTAATGAATTTAACAAGTGGGCCTAGTTGTAAAAGTCATACAAATACAAAAATTTCTAGAAATAGTCAAGAATTGAACTTACTTGTAATAAAAATATGAAGAACCAGCTTGACGAAGCCCTTCCATGGTGTTTTAGCTGATGAGAATTCAGAAAAATGAAGAGAAATCTAGATAATTCCTCTTTGGTCCTAACTTTATTAAGCAAATTTTGCAATATTCCAATTTTGCCCTTAATTCTTCTCACTTTCTTGCTGATTTCATGCCTTTGCCGTCCAGCCCAAATAGACCTTGGGTCTATTTGCCTTTTAAGCCCTCTTCCTTTTATCATTTAAGCTATTTAATCATTTCCCAAAATTTTGCATTTGTTACAATTTAGTCCTTTTTGCTCAATTAATTATCGGAACTTTAAAATTTCTTAACGAAACTTTAATACTAACTTTTTAACACTCCATAAATATTTATAAAAATATTTATGGCTTGGTTTAAAATCCCCGAGGTCTTGATACCTCATTTTGATTCTAATTATTTTAATATTTATTTCTAGTGCACTATTCACTATTTCAAAAATTTTCCTAACTTCACATTTAACTTATACTTACTAAATTAATAATATTTTCTACCCATTTGTCGAATTTAGTGATCTCGAATCACCGTTCCGACACCTCTGAAAATTCAGGCCATTACATTTTTTTTTCTCGTCGGATTTGTGGTCCCGAAACCACTGTTCCGACTAGGCCTAAAATCGGGCTATTACAAATTAGGGTTAAACCTATGATCTATAATAAACAAGATATAGATGAGTTTGATGTTCAAATAAATGAATTATTAGAAAAAGGATTAATAAAAAAAACTAATAGTCCACATTCTAGTCCAGCTTTTATGGTAAGAAACCATGCTAAGATTAAAAGAGTAAAAGCTAGAACGGTCATTCATTATAAAAGACTTAATCAAAATATTGTCTTTGATGGATATTTTATTCCAAGAAAAGATGTTTTGATTAATCAGGCTAAACAAGCTAAATACTTTAGTAAATTTGATTGTAAGTCGGGATTTTGACAAATCATGCTAACCGATGAATCTAAGCCTTTAATAGCTTTTAGTGCTCCTAATGGTCATTACCAATGGAGAGTAATGTCATTTGGGTTATGTAATGCTCCTTAAATTTTCCAAAGATGGATGGATTCTATATTCAATAAATATAAAATTTTTTTGTGTAGTATATATAGATGATATTTTAATATTTTCTGATACATTAGAAAAACATAGAAAACATTTAAATACTATTTCTCAAGAATTCCTAAAACATGAAATTATATTAAGCCCTAAAAAGATAGAGCTAAAGAAAACAGAAATAGAATTTTTAGGATTACAATTATCTGCAGATGGTTTTAAATTACAAGATCATATTATAGTAAAAATAAAGGAATTTCCTGAAAATATTGAAGATAAAAAACAGCTTCAACAATTTTTAGAAATTGTTAATTATGGAAGAAATTTATTTCCTAACTTATCTGAAAAAATAGGTAAGTTATATGAAAAATTAAAAAAGGATAAACCTTTTAACTGGTCTAAAAAAGACTCTGAAATTATTAAAAAAATTAAAATCTGAAATAAATCAAAGTCCAAAAGTTTATTTACCTAAACAATGTGATAAATTAATATTAAAAACAAATGCATCACAAATTCATTGGGGATGTATTTTAAAAGCTAAAATAGTTAATAATGAAAAACTAATATGTGGATATAGTTCGGGTAAATTTAAACCAAATGAAATTAATTATGTTATATATGAAAAAGAATTATTAGTTATAAAAAAGGGAATAAAAAATTTTCTTATTTATTTAGCACCTGAAAAATTTATCATAAAAACTGATAATCAGGCAGTTAAAAAATTTCTTACTAATAAAAATTTGGAAACTGTTCCGAGAAGAATCAGGTGGTATAATGAACTATGTACCTTTAACTTTAAAGTGTTATATGTAAAAGGTACTTATAATATCATTGCTGATTATCTTAGCATGCCTCATGGATAGAGGTAAAAAAACTCTACAAGTTGGTGAATGGGCTACCGTTCCCAAAAAACCCAATAAAGGGAAAGCAGCAACAAATTCCAAATAAGGAATTGTACCTACTCAAATACCATTCTATCATAACCAGAGATATTATGTGTCTTATCCAATTGCAAAACAACCAGTTGGAACAAATGTTTTATCATATCCAATAGTAAACCAACTAGTTGGAACTTCTTTTCCATTGACCCCAAAAAAGGTGAGTCAATCACAATGGTCCCAAGATCCAAATTCGGCATTTCAAGCCAGTTATGCTGAAACTATTAAGGGAGCAGAGAACAAGATATAAAAGATCTTTTAAAAATAAAATATTTTGTAGTCCTGGTTTATCACCAGATTTATATAATTTTATTAATGAAATATGGAAAAACCATGTTTCTGATCAAATAGCAAATTTCAGAAGAGCTCTTACCAAATTTTCAGAATTTTTAGTTGAAAAAACAACTAAGGAAAGTGAATCTGAAGATTTACTATTAAAATCAATCTTATACAGAGATTGGGATGAATTTCAAATGAAATTTATGGATATTAAGGAGATAAACAATCTTCTTGATATACTTCAATATTTTATTCATAAAGGGAAAAACAATTCTATTATGAATACGATATTTAAAATATGTTTATTTAACAAATCTAGATAGATTTGACCTGTAGAAATATTTATAAAAATAAATGAAATTATCCGCAACCAGCAGATTCAATTTCAAAAATATTTTTCTGAATATTTTCTACAATCTTATGTTTTTACTAATTTTATAGGTGAAAGTTTTCTAACTATAAAATATAGATTGGATCATGAACCATTTGATATAATAAGGATTGAATGGGGTTTTGTAAAAGAAATAGTTATACAAAATTTTTCTTTTCATCTTTTAAAGGATTTTCCCGCTGTGGTAAAATCTAAATTACAAAACATCATAAACAATGATGACTTTTTCTACTATTTTATTATTGAAATATGTAGCCTATTGGTATAGCTGAAAAATAAATATTTTATCAGCCATATCATATATGGATTATTCAAAGGATGATTGGAAGTCCCCGACTATCTGCAGTAAATAAGGTCAAAGAACACTTGACAAAAACCATTGACAATGTTATAATAATTTTAATTATTATCAAACCCAAGCAGGGATTGATTTAATATCAACAGCCCAAGATCTTCTTCAGCAAAATATTTATTAACTTTGGACTGATGGAAGAAGGATAGTGGCATATTATACTGGAAACATTCAGGAAAACAGAGATGAAGAATCTTTGTGACTATTAAAAAAGATAGCCGACATAGAAATTGAAGATTATCCATATCATATTCTGGAACAAATCAGAATAACATAGGAGACTTGGAATTCACCAAGACTTTCATCAGATTCATTACATTTGGATGAAATTGAAGAAATAAATCTCAACAACATCCAAGAAGGCTAAAAGTCAAAAAAGGCAGCCATAAGTGAAAAGCATCATAAAACATATGATGTAATAACACTTATAAACAAACAAACAAACAAACAAGTTTGGCAATGTGGAAGTTATCATCAAATCCATTATGACAAGACCAAAGAAGAAGTCTAGATCCAACCAACAAAGATTGCAACGTAGATCTATCATCAAAACACTAATGATGTAAGCAGTGATGGAAGCAACCATGATTGAAGCAGGCATTAACTCAAGCAGGCAATATGGAAGCAACCATGATCATGCAATTAAAGAAGCAACAAGACAAATGAGACGTGGAAGCAACCACATCCATTGAAGCCAGAATCCTTATCAGAAACACTATTCGGGATTCAAACAATAGTTGTATAGCATTTTTTATTTCCTCTATAAATAGAGAGGAGAATTCAATTGTATAGGCATCAAAAAAGTTCTAGCTTTCTTTTCTTTTTGAAAAATCAAAAAATACTTAGCTTTCTTTTCTTTTTGTAAAATTCCATTTTCATTATTATTTGGTTTTTTTATTGAAAATTTGCTATTTTTGTATTTTTATTTTTATCTTTAATAAAATATAATATATTATTTTATATATTAAAAATTAATGGGTCAAAGCCCAAAATTGATGATCGAACTCAAAATAAAAGCTCATATTAAATATACCTTAAAATTGAAAAGGTTGAAAACAAATTTCAAAAAATATAAAAAAAGAACCCAAAATTAAATTTATAAAATAAGTCCAATCAAATTTAAAAGATCCACTATTTGCAAATATACGAAGTAGATTAATCCAAATTGTAAATATGTCCAACAAATGAGTAAATTGTGGGCTTTTAATTTTGGCAACTAAAATTGGGCTATACTGTAGTAGTGGTTCCACAAAAAATAACCAAAATTTTATAAACAAATTGAGTTGAGCAATGTGTTAGCCGATAAGAGAGCATTCAGTTGACCTGCTTTTGGGCTAACAACTTATGAAATGGGGAGTTAGATTGCGTGACGACATTGCTTACATAGTGTAAGTTTCGACCGATCTATTATTTAATAAGTTGGTACTAAAATTAGCTCGACTTACTTAATACACATCTTGAATTCAAAACAATTTCAAACTTTAGTTTATCACATTATTTTTAATTTCTTAATTTATAATTAACATGTTTTTCTTATCCATCACCACCCAGTCCCCATGCCGCCATTCATATGCATTTCGTCATCCCTTCCGTCTCTTTTAGTGTTTACGCAATACAATTATATATACATAATAAATATATTTATAAAAAATTAAATGATGATGGATCGATGACTCATTTGTTTACGGACGGGGTTGTGCCTATTACTACAGAGAACGCGTCTACTGGCGGTGTGGCTTGAGATCAAGAAGAAAATTGAATTTTGGGATTCAACCGATACTTAGGTTGATGCACGCCTTTCGAAGTTGAACTCTAGGGTATCGTTGATGGGTTAGACATCCTTCTTAGTAGAGGATGTAAATAGGGCACAGTTCAATCTGACAATAAAAAAGTGATCCTTGCTCTAACTAACAATAGATTGGATGATTCTGGCATTATAGTGTTTAGAAGGGTTTAGCGACTCTTGAGAACTGAAGGTCAATGGTGATTGCAAATTATTTGGCAAAATTGAGCCTTATGCGGAAATCAAGCTTATAAATCTTTGATACTATTCCTAATGAAATCTCAAATACTTTTCAACAGGACAAAGCGATGGGTGCTTTTGATCTTTTTAATTTGATGTAACTCTGCTTTGTTTTATCACACCGGTTCATATCGGTTCGCAAGTCAATTTGTCTAACATTTTAATCAAACCAATGCCCCAATTGGTTCTTGATCCAACCAATTCAGTCAGACTCTAACAACATGAAATCAAACTTAAACACTCAAATATACACTGCATCAACTTTTGCCAACAACAAATAGAAGTGCCATGGAGGCGCTTGTACTAGAAGCCAAATTATATTTTACACCTGTACTAAAAAAATTGACAAAGTAGTCTTTGTTCGTTACATCAAAAAGCAAATTAGTCATTTCTATTGGCAATTTCATCCATTTCTATTACTAAAAACTAGCATAGATAAAAGAATAATAAAATAGGTACACGTGGCTTGCTAATATCAAAATACAAATGGAAGGACCTCCAAGGTACTTTTACTATTACTAATATCAAAATAATATAATAATTTATTTGACTCTCTAACTTTAAATATATATAGCATTCCGTATATTTTAAAAACTAAAAAAACAGAAATGTATATTTATATACCCGTTAACAAGATTAACTGATGTTATTTTTTTAGTTAAAAAAGAAACGAAAATTAACTAATATTATTTTTTAAAGTTGGGACGGGATGGTTGTCATCCCTTACCGTTATCATGCATTTATATATGTATAATATAAATAATATATAGTGGTAGAAGGGCTTCAAAGGTATTATGCTTATCTTCTAAGCAAAAATCCATTTTTCTTGAAAACTATAGACTGGGAACCTGTCTCCGTACTCACCTCCTCTTTCAAGACACCATTAATCACAGCTATTCACCATGTTTATCCAGGTATTAACCTTATCAATCATCTTCTTCCTCACTCTCCCATTTTTCTTCTTGAGTCTCATCAAAAGCTCCAGGTCCAAGAAACCATCAATGCCCAATGTTTTTCCCAAGCGTTACCCACTAATCGGTTCTTATTTCGACATCAAATCCAATCAAAGCAACCGCCTGGAATGGATCACAAGGATCCTCAAGAACTGCCCTTCTGCAACTTACACTCTTCACCACATCTTGGGTTACCGTCAGATCTTCACGGCGAACCCCGATAATGTCCAGCATATACTCAAAACCCGTTTTAATAATTACCCAAAAGGTGAGTTCTTCATTAATGTTTTCTTTGATTTTCTCGGCAACGGAATATTTAACGCCGATGGGGAAGCTTGGAAGTTCGAGAGACAGGTTTCGAGTCACGAGTTTAATACTAGGTCTCTTCGTAAGTTTGTAGAAACCGTCGTTGATGCTGAGCTTAACGACCGGTTGGTTCCGATGTTATCCGGTGCTGTTACCGGCAAGATAGTGCTTGATTTGCAGGATGTTCTTCAGAGATTTGCTTTTGATAATATTTGCAAGATTGCTTTTGGGTATGACCCGGAATGTCTTTTACCGTCTTTGCCGCAAACTGAGTTCGCCGACGCGTTTGAAGATGCTACTCATCTGAGTAGTGAACGGTTCCGAGCTCCGATTACATTGACTTGGAGAATCAAACGGGTTTTCAATGTTGGGTCGGAGAAGAAACTCAAAATCGCCATCTCTCAGGTACGTGATTTCGCTAAGAAGATCGTGAGGGAAAAGAAACAAGAATTAGCTACTAAATCGTCTTTGGACTCGGTTGATATTATATCGAGGTTTTTAAATTCCGGTCATTCCGATGAGAATTTCACTACGGATATAGTCATCAGCTTTATACTCGCCGGTCGGGATACAACATCGGCGGCATTGACATGGTTCTTCTGGTTAATACATAAACACCCTGAAGTTGAAAAGGAAATCCTTAAAGAAATTAAAGAGAAATCGGATATGCTGGTTTTTGAAGAAGTTAAAGACATGGCTTACATTCACGCTTCCTTGTGTGAGTCTATGAGATTGTATCCTCCGGTCCCGACGGACAGCAAACGAGCGATGGCAGACGATGTTTTGCCTGACGGGACGGTGGTGAAGAGAGGGTCGGTTGTGACGTACGCACCTTACGCGATGGGGAGGATGGAGAATATATGGGGATCCGATTGGGAGGAGTTCAAGCCGGAGAGATGGTTGCAAAGGGATGAGGCCGGGAAATGGAGCTTCGTCGGGAGAGATCCGTATACTTATCCGGTGTTTCAGGCCGGACCCAGGATTTGTTTAGGAAAGGAGATGGCGTTCCTGCAGATGAAAAGGGTGGTTGCCGGAACTTTAAGGCGGTTTAAGGTGGTGCCTGCGGTGGAAGAAGGGTTTCAGCCTGTGTTTGTTGCTTATATGACGTCTAAGATGAAAGGTGGGTTCCCCATCAAGGTGGAGGAAAGGGGAAAGCTTGATTAGGTAACCTAATTAACGAATTTAATTATTGGTTAAGAGGTGTGTGATGTGGATATTATTTATTTTCAATAGTTTAAATTTTAGAATTTTTATTTAGATTTATTATTTTCAATAAAAACCTTGAAATTTAAGATAAAAAATTTAATGTGATATTAAACTATTAAAAAAATAATTTTATTGTTCATATAAATTATATAAAAAATGTATTTTTATATTTTTTTGAAATTAAGATTAAATTAAAATTATTTGTAAATTTTAATTAGTTAATTTATTAAAATTATGATTAAATCAATATAATATATAAGAATTGAAGGTTAAATTTATTATTATAAGTTTTGTTGAAATTATAAATTTTTTATTTTGAATAACTTTATAATTTATAGGAGATTCAGTTTTGTGATTAAAAATGTTTTTTTATATAACAAAACAAACAGATAAACATAAATTGGTAATAATTATTTGACAATAGTCAATGTCACTTAAAGATTGAAAAAAAAGAGAGTACAGTTTTCATCGTTTTCAAGAGATTCCAACACATGGGGATTTTAGATTCCTTTTACTGTATTGAAATAGAAAGAACATAGACGTGCGTATGTAGAGTTAAGTTTAATGAGTAATTTTACTATCTATTATCACAAATATAAGTGAATTATAGCTTACTCTTTTAATATAAAAATCTCACATTTGTACTTAAAACACAAAAAGATTCTTCTCTAAATCTTTTCATTGAGAATTTGGGCAATAAACATTTTACTAATGTTTACAATAACAGAGTTTGCACTCTCTTACAAAAATGTTCATCGATAAGCAAATTAGAATGTACTCAATAAACTTTCACTACATAATCTAGATAAGCTTCAAAATATATATCAATTTCGGCTTATTAATATAGAATCAAGGTGAATACAAAGTAACCCATTTAAAATGGTATTCTCTCCAAGATCAATAGTATTATCTTAATCAAATCTTCACATCCTAGGGAATTAATTGATTCACTCGAATCCAATCTTCTAAAGATTGGTTTTCGTAAATAAATCAAAATATCTTGAAAATAACATATTTTATTCATTAAAATTTCAAACCGAATAAAATAAACTTTATTGATATTTGTTAAATAAACTTTATTTAACATTGATATTTATTGGTCTGTGATGAACACACACTCATGGAAATGGAATTAAATTAAATCAAATCTTTTCCTTTTTAAAAGTGAAAACCATATATTTTGTTTCTTAAGCTTCCGTGCGGTCCAATTTCTTCTGTCGTTTTCTCTTTAAGATTGGGTGCACGTGTGACGCGTCCCACTCTCCCTATTTTTTTTCATTATCATTTCTTTAGGACAAAATCATAAAATATATATATTATAATAAAGTTTAACAAGTACGGGAAGCATTAATGGCCGTTCGTTGTGCCTGCTTCTGTTGACTTTGTCCCTTTCGATTCTCAGCGAACAAGAGTTTTTGGGTTAATGAATATTTTAGTTCTTGACGCTGAAGTGTCAATTTGTATTTAGTTGGTATCTAAATTTATAAATTGTTAACCAATGTGGTACTTTTTGTAAATAAAAGTTATTTATTGTGCCATTAGCCAAGCCAATGCATTGAAGCCTAACATAGGTAAAACTTATTGTGCTCTCTAGATAACAAAATAATAGAGAGGTTGCGATAAATCAAACAGAGGACTTTTTTTTTTTAATGATTGAGGAAGAAGAATAGGGTTATATGAGGATTAAATCTAAATTCTTATGCCTATAACATAATATTCTTGTCACTGGACTAAGAGGTTATACAACAAAATGTTTTATAATATTCTTTTAGTTTATAATACAAAATACCCTACTTTTCTAAACCCTTCATCATTTCTTTTACGTATCCCGTTACTAGATTGATTGGATTTTTTTATTAACTTTCAATTTTGAATTTTTGAATTTTTTAAATTTATATGCGAAGTGCTCTTCTTCTTCATCTTCAGCTTTTTCAAACTCACCATTTCTTCTCACAAATTTCAAGTCATGATTTTACTTTCAGCTATAAATAAAACATATATATTATTTTTAGTGATATGAGAAGAATGGAGTTGACATTGATCTATCTAAAAAAAAGAAAAAAAAAGAAATATGAAAATGAAAAGAGCGTAAAACAATAAAGCAAATGAAAGAAACGAATATAGGATCAAAGTGAATGAATATATATATATATATATTATGTGGAAGTTCAAAGACTTGATTTTTTATGAGATTGGACGTGGAAAACTAGTTGCAAAATTTTTGGGTTTTTATTGTTGTAATTGATAGTTCATATGAATATTTTTATTTAAGTTACATTTTAAAATTTATTGGCAGTTATTGTTAAGAAAATTTTAAAATATTAAAATGATATTTTAACTATATCCTAGGTACCAAATTAGCTATTAACCCTTTGACTTAAGATGCAACGTTACTTTTCTTTTACAGAAGTTAACAACCAAATGACAAAAATATAACAATTTAATAACGTTAGTGACTGTTATGTAACTTTTGAAAGTTGAGTGACTGAAATGTAAATTTAAACAAAGTTTAGGGATAGTTGGTGTTGTTTACCTTATTTTATTTCCTTTCACTTTTCAACTCCACGAAGCAATGGATGGAAGGAAAATTACATTCTCTTTCCATTTTTTTCATATTTCCTATCAAACACACCTATGGAAAGAAATTTTATATTTTCCATCTTACTATTTTTCTACCCTTTAAATTTTCATCCTTCTAATTCATGCCAGAGAAATTTACTATTTTTATCATTCTACCATTAAATCTTAATAGAAGGATGATGATTCTTTAATTAACATAATGACAAATTTCATCCATTGCTTTCAACTACATTGAAACACAATCTTGAATATGATTGCTACATCTCATCCCACCATCTTTCAGCACTTTGGGTGTGTCCTTATTTTTATTAAATTTAAAGTACCAACCATGCTTCATTTGCCATGTTTTAAAGCAAATAATGGACAAAATATCAAGCTCTTAGGTAATAATATATAAAAAAAAAATTGAGATGAGAAAGTACACTACCTAACAATGATTCTTTTTTTTTTTAATTTTATTATTTTTTGAATTCTTTAATTATTATTAAATAAAATTGGGATCAAATTAATCAAATGTATAAATATTTATAGTTAAATTTATCATAATGTTAATTAAACAAACATCACATCATCTTTATGATAAGATTTAACAGTAAAATGATCAAAATATAAAATTTCTCTAACGATAGTTACTAAATTAATAATTTTTCAGTAATTAAAATAAAAATATGTTTATAAACTTTAATAATTATTTGCCTTTTTGACTTTCTACTTTTAACGTTCATACTCTTAATTTATATTGCTTTGGTTATTCATTTTGCTTCAAATATTTGTATTTAATACAGAATGAGTTTTTTTCATGTGGTTCAACCATCAATTACGGATTAATAGATGTTTTCAGTTATTCAACTTGGATTGTAATTTATGTTGTTTTTTTCTTTGTTAAAAACGAAATTCAACATACCATATAAGGCATACGTTGATATCCAACATTTGACACCCGTCAGAAAGAGAATAGGAGATTGATCTTCATCCAACAACCTGGGCCAAAGTAGAAAAAAATTAGGGAAAGAATTGAATTATAATTTTTGGGTCTAAAAAATAATTTTACTATTATATAAATTTATAAATTTTTTTAAAGGATATTAAAAGAAATTTTACCATTTTGAAAGGTCGAGGACTTTGCCTCCCGCTTGTCCATATTTACCAATTTGATTAAGAACAAGTGAGAGAAAACTATTGTTTGGTGTAATCATGAACTACGAAAATTGAGAAATTAATTAAATTGAATAACGCTGTTAAATCTTTTCTTTAAATTATTGACTTAAAAATAAATAATTTAGTATTTATACGTAATAAATTAGCAAAAATAAACCCTTTTATTATAACTGAATTAATTTCTCGATTTACGTAAAATATAAAAATTAAATTTTAATAAATTAAAGTTAAAAAAATAAAATGATAGTTTAGAACTATTTCCAAAAAGAAAACTTTAAAAAACCATTATGAAAATTGAAGTATAATTTTTAAATATTTAGGTTCGAGACCCACTATTTGTAATTTTATGTGTGAGTCTTAAAGTCTCACCATGTGTAGTTGTCATGTTCAATTTGTTGACTTTAGTCTGGACTATACCAGGTTTTAGTTCAGTCGTGTTGTAATGATTTGATTCTACTTTGTGATTCCTTGAGCAATTTGTTTTGTAATAGTTTCATGCTTGCGATTATTTAGGCATATAGTTGTATTTATACTTTGATTGTACTTGTCACATTTTCAAAAAAATATTTGTGTGCATCACATATGTTTTATGATTAAATTTAAATTAAAAATATTTTTATTCATTAATCCTGCATGATGTGTAATTTGTGAATTTAGATTTTGATCATTTTTAGTCTCTATAATTTTTGAATGTTGAAACCTAGTCCTGAATCAAAAGGTTATCATGGAATTCATTAACTAAAATAATACATCTTTATGTGAATATTATGTAGAAATTGTAAATTAACATGACATTATACATATAATGATATCTTTTTGTTTAAAATTTTAGAAATGACATAATTTGGTTTAAATGAATTCAGGTTATCATTTAGTTGATGATTAATAACAAAATTTAATCGATAATAACATTTGGTAAAAAGCTGATAGCAAATTGGGTTCAACAAGCAGTAGGTGAAGCCCAAATATTTTGGGCAAACAGGAAACGAGCTTTGTCTGAAGAAAAGGGTCCAAGCAAAATTCCAGAGGAGCAAAATGATGGTTTCCTTTCTCCGATATGATTATTTATTTCCGTTGTTATTAAATTTATCACTGCTTCTTACTTCTTAGCACGTTTTGTTTTACCATTCAATATAAATGTGTAATTCAGAAAAATAATTACCTTCTGTACAAATATGTCAAATACAATTATCTCTACTCCACTCCTCTTCGTCCTGTCTCGATTTGATTTTTTTTAATTATTCTTCAAAATTTTATTTTTACATTTTTATCCTTTTAATAACACATAATATCAAATTTAGCCTTTAACATTTATTGAATTTGACTTTCAATCAAGGACGAATCTAGGGGGCTGGCAAGGGCCCCGGTCCTCCCTAAAATAGAAAAAAAAATTTCATTTAGGCCCTTTAAAATTTTTAAAATACTAAATTAGTAAACGTAAAATTGCACTTTGACCTCCTAAAAATGATAAAATTTTGATTTAATCCTTTAAAAGTTACATTTTTACTATCATAAAGATTACAATTTAATTTCAGTTCCCCTAAATTTTTTTTTGCTTCACCCTTGCCTTCAACCTTTTAAAAAGAATCAAATTTGACTATCAACCTTTTGAAAAATGTTTAATAATTTTTTTAAACGGAAATATCGACTAAAACATTAAATTTTTAAAAATGATAACTTGTATGACAATCCATGTGTAAGTGTCAAATTGATAAAAATATGTAAACATTGGAGACTAAATTTATCATCATAGATTATATATTATGATAAAATGGTAACTTGTAATTTGAGATAAAATAAAATATTATATTAATATATTGAAGCCCAAACATGTTTGTCAAGACTCATTGTATGTAGGGGTGAGCGTTCAATCGAATCAAGTGAAAAAATTTTGAGTTGACGAGTCTTATTTTATCATCTTAACTCGATTTTAAATTTTTTCGAATTGAGCCGAGTTAAATGAAATTTGAGTCGAGTGAAATTGTTTGAGTCAAATTAAAAAATTAAACATGTTAAATTAAAATTTTGTTACAATATAACTAATTATATGTTAGAGCATATAAATTTGAAAACTTTTTTAAAGCAAAATAATAAAAAAATACTTTAGTATGATAAACTTGAATTATTATTAACTTATTTAGATTCCAAAATTAATGTTTTAGAAAAATTTTAAATTTTTTAATATATTTTTTAGAATTTTTTAAGAATTTTTTAAAAAATATAAAATTTGGAATTTTATAAATATTTTAAATTTTTGAAAATTATTTTGAATTATTTTGTAATTTTTGTTGAGAGAGATGAAGTTGCTCATGTTCAAACTTGATAGGGGCTAAAATGGTATTTATACCAATCTGTTATTTGAAGTATTCGAATTGTAAAATTTAATTCGATTCAAACTCAAATTACTTATTCGAGTTGACTTGAATAATTCAAATAACTCAATTCGATTAATTCAAAATTTAAAATTTTTTTTCTCAATCGAATTAAGTTTTGCTCACCTCTAATCATATGAATATATATTATGCATGCATAGAGCATATTCAACCACATGCATAATATTATTGGTAAGAGCAACTTTAAATATAGACTTTAAAGCTAAACTAAAATGGTCAAAGTTATTAATCCCTCACAATTACAATTAAACCAGAACTTCATTAGTGGCTAATCTTTATTAGCTTTAAATAGACCCTTATTAGTGGCTAATCTTTATTAGCTTTAAATAGACCCTTATTAGTGGACCTACAAAGCAAATTTGTGGACCTACAAAGCGCCGCCTTCGACATAATGGGTGCAGCCATCCCTTAAAAAAAACAAAACCAAAGAACCGATGTGGGACATATCTTTCAACTCCTCACCCATAGGAAAATGCTTAGCTTTTCACTTGTTAAAGTTGTACGTTACATTTTGAATTTGTATTTTTTATTTAATTTATTTTAAGATATATTTAATTTATTTTACATATTACAAATCAGGAAAGAAATGATTTTGATATTTTGTTTCATTTATGTAAATTTATATTCATTTGATTCAAGCAACTTTAGTAAAATAACATCACTCAACTGTGTTAGGGTAGGTACATTTACATGCAACCGTTGAATAAAATTCTTCAACTGCTACACGATGATTGCTCTGGAATAACTTAACTTTGTCTAATCTAGTTATAGTTTTTATCCTCTTGTAAAAAAAAAATTGTACATTAACATTAACATTGAATCACATGTTGCCACATATATAAAATTCCTTAAAAATAAATTAAAACAATATCACATCATTCACGAATTATGTATACACTTATAAACTCACAATACATTATATATATAGTGGTTATTCCATGATAGTTAATTATCTTAAAGCAGAAGGCACAACGCAGTTTCAGGGAAGGCTCTCGTCTTTCATTGCAAGAAATTTTTGTAATGATGAGATAAAAAGGTAGCCATAATCAGCAGGCATTTTCAGATTTGCTTACTTTAACTATATATATGTGTGTGCGCTAATGAATGAACTTGTGGAATATAATCAAGCTGTGATTAGTTTAATCAAAGATTCTTAAAAAGTTTGCTGTATATCCCATCACGGCAAAGTTCATCAGTCAATTAATAAACTTTGTTGGCAAGGCATGCAGGCACCCAAATTATTGGGAAAATGAAATCCATAAACAATAATAATTAAATTATAGAAAAGGAGCAAAAAAGCCTTAATCACAGCCGGCACATACGATTAATGGAGAAATCAATGCTTAAACTAACTTTTAATCTGAACAACTAAATGTAGTAACCATCATCATCATCACTTTCCACCATTAAACACTATTTCTTGTCTGCAATTAATATTTTTTTTATTATAAATCACAAAGCATGCGCTCTACCCTTTTTATTCTCGATAAGGTTGTCAATAATCTTTCAGTTAATCATTAATGATGATAATTAGTATACTTTAATACTAGTGACCAAAAGGGATTTGAAAGTGCATGCACATATTTGACTAAAACTCTTCGATTCTGCAAGGTTATCAATTTATGGGAGAGTTGAAATAAGCATAAGCACAATTTAGTGCATTATAGGAACTTGTTATTTTGCAAAATACTTTGTAAATAAATTATTTTCATGTTTATCGAAAAAGTGAAACTAGATAAATGTGTAGAAATGAGATTATAATTTGATGAATAAGTTAAGCATAAATCATTAGAAAGATATTCCAAACTACATAACCAGTTCTTATGTTCTTAATTTTTACTTTTCAATTCCAATTATATCTTTAATTACAAATCACAATATGACTCACAAATGAATTAACATTTGAAAAAAAATATTAACTTTAGCTAAGGAAAAAAATGTTAAAATCGCATTATTTAAATCATGCTTCACTATTTATAATCTTATGTTGAATTTGAACCTCTTATTAGCAATTGATTTAGTTCTTGAATGATACTACTTTTGAATTTTGTCACATGATGGGTTTCTTTATTTCTATCTAGAGTTTATTAAAGTGGTGTTATCCCACATAGATTAAAACCTACATTATTCGTGATCATAACTAAATCAAAAGAATTGAATGTGCAATGAGATTGTGTTTATACTTTGGTATAATAAATTAAGTTAGATGATGTGTGTGTGTGATTTTTCGACTATATTCACATACTTAAACCCAATACCATCCCAAGTTTTTTAAAGATAAAAAGTAGTATAGAAAGTTGAATGACAATTCCACATTGCTAAAAGCTTTATCACAACAAATCTCTTTGAACGGGAATGTTATAGGGCACTCCGTTATCCGGCTGAAGATCCGTGTTTGACCTGACCCTTTTCACTTTACGCCTTTCTTCTCCTGGAATCGCTTAATTCACCACACCTTTCTTATTAGCTTGCCGCCCAATTCAGTTTGCCAAGGTTCCCTCAACTCGCCACGTCTAGCTTGCCTTCCCCCTGCTCGCCTACATTCAACTCATCAACTTAGTTCTTTAGGGAGTATCACTCAAGACACGCAGGGAATTGCATCTTATAAATGTGAGGAATGGACTCCAAGAAAAGGGAGAGAGAACTCGATAATCAACAAGGATTATAATATATTCTAAACTATTTTTTTTAAATTTTTTATGCAAAGATAAAAAGATATTCAAATATTAAAAATCAAATTTTAAATTTATTGAATACTGATTGTGTGAGAGTTAAATTTTGATTATGCTTGTTTGTAGTTTTATTTAAAAGAAAATCTTAATGTGAAATTAAGATATGGAATCAACCGTTTCTATAGCCTCCATTGAATTAAATAGGTATAGAAAAAGGTGCAAGAAGGCAAACCTACCAAAGGGTTGTTTATAAATTAATTTCTTGACCCATATTAATGATAAACTTCATTTTAATCATGACCATCAAATTTTATTACATTAATTATAACCATTGGATGAAGCACCATGCTGAGAATGAACTATATATTTCTTTTTCTTTGGGTGGAAAATAAATTTTGGTTTTTTTTCAATTTCTTTGAAAAAAATTAATGAAGTTTCAATTTTATTTACAAAGAAAAAGTAAGCTAGTCTTGAGTTTTGAAAGGTTCCATCTAGAGGAATGGAAATTGTGGAAATTACTATTATTATTATGGGGGAGATTTTCTTTCATCAGTGTAAAATTTAAGTGATCTGTAATTTTTTTATGATTAATATTTTAACAATCCAATTTTATATTTCATACTCTATTCATATAGATCATTTATATCAAATTTGGTATGGATTAAAATTTTTTAACTATTTATTTTATTTTTACAAAATTCAATATAATGTATATATATTAACATACATAATATTTTAGATTAATATAAGAATATAAGATTGATTAAAAAATCTATATACATCACAAGTACAAATATCTTGATAAATTGAATGTTTGAATTTTAAATATTAATTATATAAAACGTTAGGAGAGAAATAGGATTTGATGGTCAAGCAACAACACATATTGAAGAAATTTGAGGTCAAATAATCCCTATGCTTCCAAGCACCGGTAGTCACGCTTAGTATTTTGCCTTCTCAAAGTTGTTGTTTTATCTTTTCGGGTTCTTTTTCATCCTATAACAATGTTAAATTTTTAAATAAGAATAAAAACTTTCTTAATATTGTTTTATTCATCTATAATATTCGAATTTGACATCTTAATTAAGAATGATTGAACTCTTCAAATCTGGAAAAAAGTTTTTGTTTGCCATGCATGTATAGATATACATGTATATGTATATGCATCAATTACGTTAGAAACTTTTGAACAATATTAAAAAAAGATTATGACCAAACCATGATATTGTAAAAGGAAGATGGAAATATAAAGGCTTAGTTATTATATACTTGTGTATACTTGTGGAGTATTGCAAGCTGGTGTTCACATGGAATACGTCCCTTTGGAAAGGGAATTGATGTTTGGTTACTAAAATAATAAAAAAATAAATGAGGGGGGGGGGATTTCGAAATGCATATCTCATGCAGTCATTTCCTCCCCACTTCCCAATTTGCTTTCGGCAATAAAATTTCCAAGGAAAGTGCATGCCTGTTTTTTAAATATTTAAGCAGTGGCACCTCAATCTTATTTTGTATATAGTGTATATATATTCCATTAGAAAGTGTACTTGTTGCTAATTACTTAGAAGATAGAGTGTTTGAGAGGAAGTGTTTGGCTGTAGTGGTCAGTTCGATTGCGCAATGAACAAAATAAAATAAAAAACAAAGTAAAACAATTATATGAAGGATTGGTTTCTCTACATTTACAAAACCTAGTTCAATAAGTAAATCCACTATCTTTAATTTTCAATACAACAAGTAATTCAAGTTCTATCACATCCCTAGTATAATAATCTTATTTTTGTATATTAAGATGTAGATCACTCACCTCTAAGTTCTCAGGTAATAAACAAACTTATTTACTCTCTAAAATACACTCAATAAAACGTTCCATTTTGAATGGGTAAGTTCTCTCAAATCTCTCTACAAAACCTATACAAGTCTCCCAATATATAAGAGTGTTCGAGACTTGCTAATATACTAGAGATCAATTACAATTCAATTCCTTATAAAATAACAATTAAAATAGCTAAATACAATATAAAGACTAATATTAAGCGGACTCTTCGGAGATATGTCTTTAATACTATCTCAATCTAGTTTTCACAATCTAAGAGATATAGTTGCTTGATTCGATATAATCTAATCTTCAAGATAACTTGCTTCAAATGAATTGATATTCAAAGTCGAGCTTGCATACTTACCCAATATTAACATCATTCAAAGCTCAAAAAATTATAAAAAAAAGTTATTAACAAATAAACCACTTTCATTAACACTTGCACAAACACCTCAAAAACTTGCCTCAATATATTAACTTATATATATTTATATGTTATAATACGTGTGATGTTATAGTCCAATATAGATTGTGGCTTTGATTGAGAAAGGTGTAAGATTTTTCCACCATTTTATCTAGAACGGAAGTTTCAAGCATGATTCATCCTAAATTCTAAAGCTTTTAGTTTTATTGGTTTATTATCAGTATTTTTTGGGATTCGATATTGGTGTTTTTGTCGTTTTCCCCTCACCCCAAAGCCAAAAAGTATGCAGATTCTCTTTATTTAGATTGTGTTTTCCGATGTTTCTCAAATGAATTTTTTTATTAAAAAGTATTTTTATCTAAAAAGTAATAAAGAACAAATATCAGTGTAGAAATTTTTTTAACTTATTTTAAGTACTTTTTCACAAATAAAAAAGCAGAAATTTTTAAGTTTTTTCAGCCCAAAAATACTTTTGGTTGGTATTTTACCTTTTTAACCTTACTATTTCTTCTTTCAAATGAAATTAACAATAGATGTTATAGCTTCTAATTTAATGAATTAACTTTAAATTGTAAATGCTATTGTAAATTTTTAGTATTTATATTTGGTATATAAATATTATCCCTTTTTTGAAACTTTAATCCAAATATATGTAATATTTTAATTTGTTAGGTTTATGTTTTCTATATTATGTTAATATCTAATATGAGTTATATATTCAAATACATTTTAAAATAAAATAATACAAATATGTTAAAAGCATTAATTAAAAATAAAAAAATAATTTTTAAAATAATACAATTGTGTCAATATCTAATTACAAATATTTAATTATTATATCTAAATATTTAAATATAGTCTAATTAAATTTAATAAATAATTAATATTAATTACTTAGAAATATTTAAAATTAATATTATATATTAAAATATTAACAATAAGTTATAATAAATTATTTTTTATATTTTTGCTAAAATATCATAATATTAACTAATTTGAACATTATTTAAATACATATTTGTTACTTTATAATATCATGTCTAAAATGGACATTTTATTTCTTAAAAGCACTTTTTGACAGCAATACTAAACACTCAAATTTTTCAAAAATACTTCTTAAAAGCATTTTTTAAAAGTATTACCAAATTAGCCCTTAAACTATGATCTATATATATATATGTAAATGAGCAATAAGAAGCTTCCTTATTTGCTCCGAAAAGAAAGCAAATATTAATTAATAATATATAATATTTGGCATTCATTAAAAAGACTCATTCACTTTTACAGATTCATATATTTCTATTTATTAAACTATAATTTCAAATATAGATTGGAAAATAATTGTTGAGTGATGAATGATAAATTGATGTTCAAATTAAACAATTGTATTTCTTGGTTTAATATTACAATTTTTTCATTCATTGTCTCTATTCACTTATATATATTAATTTTTCAACAAAACTCTTCATGAATCGTAAATCTCCTCCTTCATTTCCTCTCCTCTATATAAAACCAAATTAGAATATTTCAAAAACACATAAATTACCATCAATATAAAAAATTCCTTCTAAATCCATTTCTTCTGGTGATAGAGAAAGGTAAGATGTGTTCGATTGATCAATGTTGTTGTGCTACTACTGCGATTGTTTGTTGTTATATCCTGGGAGACAGACGTCCAATGTTACTCAAAGCACCAAGTAAAGGTTGAATCTATCTTAAGAAAACTGTTCATATAGGCCTCAACAAAATTCTTCTTCTAATTTTCAACTCTGCCCAATTACAAGTATTCTATTGTGTTGTTGCTACTGTATTGTATTGCATTATCATTGCTACTGACATATCAATACTACATATGATATTTTATATTGTATTTTCTTACAATACATATGATGAAGAATAAATAACAAAGATAATGTAATGAAATATAATTAATTTAATATATATATATATATGAAGTACGTAAAATTTATTTAGTATTTCCTAATTTTGTTTCATTGAGAATATTAATTAATTAAATGGTCATTTAAAGTATGTCTCCAATAATAATAACAACTTAACCCTAAGAAACAAAGAAGTGCAATTGATAATTATAAAAACTTGGTTTTAATTTAAACGTGTAGTTTTCTTTTACAAAAGTTCTCCTAAGCCAAAAAAGGGTTATATATATACTAGTGGTAGAAACTTTTATACTAGTGCTCTAGCCTTTTTATTCTCGATAATGGCGGTTAATAATCTTTCACTTAATCATTACCGATGATAATTAGTATATTTTAGGATAAACTATTAAAATAGTTATTTTTTTTGGTTTGTCTTAGATTATATTTTAATTATTTATGTTTGAAATATTATGTTTTAATCACTTACGTTATCATTTTGTAATATTTTAGTTATTGAGCTGTTAAATGCTGTTAGCAGTATAACGGTAAGTTGACGTAGCACGTTAAATCATAATTTCAAACAAAACTTTTAGGTTATATTATACAATTGGTCCCTATATTTTTTCGTTTTGAGCAATTTGATGTTTTGCTTTTATGTTTTTTTAACTTTCCTTTATTTTCCATTCTTTTTCGCTTCTCCCTCTATTTCCCTCCATTTTCCATTTCTTTTAACGTGGTTTTTTTATGTTTTCTGTTTGTTAAAACTTTTTTATGTGTATGGAAAAAAAAGTGAAAGTTGAAACCAAAACAAATTTTGCTTCACATATTCTCACCCAACGATTATAAATCATCATCATCCATCACCACTTTAACGAATCAATTTGGATCTCTTAATGACCTAATCTACAAGTTCACCTCATTCAAAGACCTCGCTAGTCATGACTTATGGCAACCCACAACCACGTTATCTACCTTACTTACAACATTTTCGCATTCTAGAAACTACGTTATTTCATGGATTCTTCAAATGGGCTTTACACTCTCAATGAGTAAAACGACCACCATACAAAATTTACCCTCAACTTTTTCCAAACCTGGTTTTATACTCCCATTCTCTCTTCAGTTCATCCATGCTCGGCTTCCAATCAAGCTTTCTTGGGAATGTAGTACCCCAAAATAAATTGCCAAAATAAATAGGGAATGTAGTTAGTGTATTCCCCTAGAAATCCTAGGTTTAAGCTACACTTTCCCCATTTTCGATCTCTTCGTTTTTTTCGACAACCAAGGAACAAAATCATACTAGAATATATATTAAATGTGGTCGAAACATAACAAGTATGGGCAGCAACCCAAATGGTTAAGCATCTATTCCCCATTATTTCCCAAGTTCAAATCATGTCATGCTCCCCTTCCATTTCATTTAATTTCGGCAAGAAGGGGAAACCCCTTAACATTTGAAATCCTAAGAATTTAACCATTTTTCCTACTTACATTAGAACTTTTGCTTTCTTTTTTTCAAACCCAAATAGAAGTTTGCATCTTATTTCCCTATTTCTTTGCTCTTTCTTTTTCATTATCATCTTTGCAAATATTTTTCTTCCATTGTTGATGTTGACACCATTTTTTTGGATGAAAATGGGGTCGACTTGGGTTTTTGAAAATGAAAACAAAAATGGGAGTTGCCACCGATCCTTTTTGATGAGGTGTGATCGGATCACCTCGAAAAGTGGTTGTTTTTAATAAACGATTTGATTTTATTAAAAAAACAAGTTTGGTCCACGAAATTCAGAAAAACGGGTTCGGGAGTCGGTTACGCACGAGGAAGGATTAGCACACTCGATACGCCCAAAATTGGTACCTAGTTGATTACTTAATGTCTTAGTGTCAAAAAATTGAAAATTTTGAAGAATTTTTTAAAAAAATACGATCTTTGTATTAAAACGTTGAAAATTTTTAGAAAAAGGAAACATATTTCACGTTAATCAAGAAAGAGAATCATATCCAGTAAGTTAGAATACAATGTCCCAAATTTCCGATACACAAATGGAAAATGCTTATTTAAAAGATATTTTAGTCATCTCAGGTTTAAGAATGAGATCACAACCAGTAAGTTAGGATACGATCTTTTATAAATCCCGAGATCATTGAAAATTTGAGTTTGAAAAGATTCACGTATTTAGATTTATTGTGAAAATCGAAACCCAGTAAGTTAGGGTACGACCTTTTCGAATCTAAACACGATGCTTTATTCAAAAATCATGATTCATCGAATTAATCTAACTCAAAATGGTAGAAATGAAACCAATGTTAATATGCATACAACAATATTAGATATGATGGTGTAATAGAAATATGAACAATAGCAATGAAAATAAATTAGATGAAAAGAACAAGTCAATGACATACAATGCATATAAGCAAATAAAATCAATACATTCTTTCAAAATAATAATGAAAATGTAAATAAAGAGATGAACAAAGAAAATGAATAGAACTATAAAAAATAAAAGATATATATATTGTTGCATAAATACATTTTGTACAATATATAAAAAATATGTATATGTAAGTTAAAATATAGAAAAATATACATAAGAAAAAAAAGATTTTTAAAACATAAAAAGTATGTATAAGTATGTTTATATGTAAATAAAAAAACACGTATGTATATATGAAATACAACAATATAAAAATATAAATATGTACATATATATAAATAAAAAAAGTAGATATGTATATGTATATATATATTATAAAGCATAAACATAAGTGTATATATATAAATAAAAATTCGCATGTGTATACATATATATTACATAAAGATAAAAGATATAAGTATGTATATTATAAAATAAAGCAGTGTAAGTATGTACATATGTATGTTAAAAGATATGTATGAATATGTGTGTATAAATACATAAGTATATAAATTATAAAATACATAAAATATAATCATGTATATATATAAAAGTGAAATTTAAAAGGTAAATAGGAATAAATAATAATAACAATAATTAATAATGTTGATAACGGTATTGATTAATCTTAATAAAAAAGCAACCAAAATAATAAAGAAATGGACCTAATTAAATAAAATATTAAAATTTGGGGTTAAATCGCAAATAAAATCAAAGGGAAGGGACCACATTGAACACGCGAATAACATAGAGGGGTTGGAAGAGAAATTTTCCCTTCTCCTCTAAAACGCATAGCTTCAAAGGGGATTAAATTGAAATTTAAAATAAACTAAAGGGATAAATTTAAAGACATAAAAAAAACTAATTGCGGAGGCATTAAAAAGCGGAGGGGCTAAAAGCGCAAATAGCCCCTCCAAGCATAACACGCGGATCCTGACCGCATTCGGGTCGGGTCGGTCCGATCCATGTCAAAACGACGTCGTTTTGAGGCTTTCTGAAACAAGCCAAAACGGCGCCGTTTCCAGGTGCTATAAAAATTAAATTTTTTTACCAAAAAACTTCATTTTTCACTTCTCTTAAAAAAAACAACTAAAATCCTCTCAAACACCTTCCCCTTTAGTCTATAACCCCGACCGATGGCCACCGTGTCGAATTTCGGTCACCGTTGTCGGTGCCGCCGCGCACAGTGGCTGGCGAAGGCAAAAAAATACCTATTTTTTAGATCTCGACCCCCTGAGTCCGGATCTAGCCTCAAAACAACTAAAAATAAAGGGGAAAAGGCCGTTATGCCTCTCTTCAATAGGTTCCATCACCGGAGAAAGAGTCTCCGATGGCGAGAAGACGGAGCGACTCCCGGAGAGTTCCTTTTTCCCTTTTCTTTTTGTTTTCGTATATAAAATAGAAAATAAATAAAAATAGGAGTAAACAACCTAAGTAAATACCTAAACAGAAAATATATCTTCTTAAAAATGTTGTATTTTATTTGCTGAATATTTGTGAAAAAGAGACCTTTTACAGATGCAAAGATCGGTTTATTAAAACCGATTCCCCCCTTTTCGTTTCTTACAAATCGGCTTTATAGCCAAAAGAAAAATAAAATTTTGGTCTTGTCTCCTTTTGCTTCTGCTTGTGTTGCGTGTTTGTAGGGTGATGGATGAGCGGCGCGACGTCAGAGGCAGGTGCGGATGGGACGTAGCGAACGGCGGTGGCAGAAGAGTGGGTACTGCAGAGGTGTACGGCGCACATGGGGGAAACTAGGGTTCTGAAACCCTTGTTTTTCATTGGGCTTGGGCTGTATTTGGGCCTATGGTTTGTATTTGGGTTGGTCCAATTAATTTTGTAATGTAACTGGGCCATTTGGGCTGAAATTTGTTTTGCTGGTAGGGCCCGGACAAATTTGGGCTTCTACAGTTGAAATTATCATTTTCTTTTTCTTTGCAAACCCGAATCAAAGTTTATCCCCAATATGAACTCATTTTCTTGTCTGAATTGAACTGTTGTCAATTTCATCCTTAATTTCGCCAAGAAACAGTAAGTTCATTTCAAACTAGAAAAAACAATCCCAAATTCTCATAAAATTTACATCCAGTATTAATTGTTCATCCAAATTAATGGATATTTTACGAATCTTGCCAAAAATCTTGGTAATCTTGAGTTTCTTGAAATCTATTATTAATTATCTCATAATTATCAGATGGAAGACTCGTTGTAGGTATCCTGAATCAGGTTTGGACGTAAGGATCATCGCTCGATCTTTCGGTAATAGGTGTATGTTCCTTTATAAACGAATCGAGACAAATCGAGCTTCGAAATAGGGCCACACGGGCGACCACACGAGTGTGTTGGCCACCCGTGTAGATTACATGACCCCTTTACATAGCCATGTTCACCCTGAAACCCTAAGAAATTCGTTTCTCACATGGCCTAGGACCCTCCATACAGCCTACAACACGATCGTGTCTCCCCTGTTGGTTGAATTTGTGAATGCCACAAGGCTACGGTCTATCACACGGCCTAGCCACACGGTTGTTTACCCCTTCCACACGGTCTAGTCATATGGCAATGTGTCCTCTGTAACTCAAATTTTACAGTTTTGACCCAAAATTTTATAATTTGTTTAGATTAGTCCCTGATTGGTTCCTGATCTATTTTTAGTGTTCAATTTATTTAATTAAGCCCTTGATAATATGTTTAATGATAGAATCCATCACCTGTTAACTGAATTACTAGTATGTTTTTATATATTTGCAGGAATTATGAGTAAATATGTTTATTATATTTGTATTTGAGATTGTTCGGACAACATGCTTTTGGATCAAAATATAAAATTTAATTAAATATACATGAACTCTAGTTTTTATTAAAAATTAAACTATTATCACTTTTTCGCTGCTAAATTTTATTAGAGATTTTAGTAATAAATAAATGGGAAGTTAACTAAGTTTTAAAAGAAAAGTAAACAACATGACATAATTAATCCAAATCGATTTTTCCTAAACTCGCTAGTTTTTTTGAAAATAGACTAAGGTTTTGTCTAAAATAAACAAAAGTTTTAAAATGATTATTTCAAAACTTTGATAAGCTCATTGAGTCACTTCGGTGACTAATGTAATCTTCCAAATTTGAGTCTAACATCTAGGCCGGGTTAGGGTGGTTACATTTGGTGATATCAGAGCCATGTTTTCTAAACTCGAACCATAGGAATTTGAATAAGTTGTATGCATTAAAGGGGTATTTTGGGAAAAACCATGCCACAAAATTTTTGAAATTTTGATTTTTTGTAGGAAATGAAATCTGAGACTCCAATGTCGGTCCTATTTTAATTATTGTTAAAACTTTAAATAGACTGTGAACTTTAGATTATGAATATTTAGGAAGATAAATGATGTTTGAACTTTTGCATGAAAATTGTAGATATACTTTAGCTTTTTAAACTTTCAAGAACACTATGAATACTCAAGGTAGACGTGGTAAGGGTAGGCCATGTAGGGCTGCACTAGTAGAGTCGCCCACCATTTAGGGCGAAAACCTGATTTTTGAGGATGAGTATGTTGAGAACTCCACCACCAATAGTGATGTCATGACACAGGCAATGCTAAAAGTGCTGCGAATGGTTGTTGGACCCCAAACTAGATTAGGGAGCCGAGGATCTATCACAAAGAGACTCCGGTTGAATGAGGCGGCAGTGTTCAAAGGCATTGTTGGTACGACTCCCACTGTAGTTGAATATTGAATGGAGTCAACAAAAAGGATTTTGGAGGACTTAAACTGTACTCCGGAACAGAAGCTGAAGGGCACAATATCCTTATTTAAAGATGAGACTTATCGTTGGTGGAAGTCTGCTATTACAGGCACATAGGTTGATCGTATTAACTGGGAATACTTTCAAGAGGCCTTTTAGAAGAAGTATGTTGGCATAAGGTATGTGAAGGCCCGCAAGATCGAGTTCATCGAGCTAAAATAAAAAGACAAATCTGTACAAAATATGAGGCTGAATTTCTGAGGCTTAGTCGTTATGCTGAGGCAATGGTTGTCACGGAGCACGATAAACGCGTAAAATCTAAAAACGGGCTACAGTTTGATCTTAAGATACAAGTTGCTCCACACCAAGAACGGATGTTTGAGACCCTAGTGGAGAATGCCAAAATCGTAGAGAAAATTAAGCAAGTGAATCACAAAATAATTGGAGAAAAGTAAGGTCTCGTCTAAGAGAGATTTCGGGTCCACTGGTTCAGACTCTCGTCTTGCAAAACGAACTAGAGATAATAGACCGCAACAAGAGGATGTTATGGTTAAATCGGGAGATAAGACTACCAACTGTGCGCACTGTGGTAAGCACCATCTGGGAGAGTACTAGAGAAAATTGGGTGCTTGTTTTAGTTGTGAGTCGGCTGAGTACTGGATTAAAGATTGTCCTCATAAAACTGAGCAAACGCAAGCTCCAACCCAAAATTAGGCCTAAAATCAAATAGCGGGTCAGTTACCTTTGAGAGGCCGAAACCAAAATAAGGCTACAAATGTTGTTGCAATTGGTGCAAAATGCAAACCAAACTGAGGCTAGACAACCTGTTTTGGTTTATGTTGTTAGGGGTTGTGAAGAGAGGGATGTGTTCGATGTCATTGCAGGTATCTTTACTATTAATTTTGTCTCATACTTTGTCTTGATTGATATAGGATCCACCCACTCTTATGTATCTTGTAACTTTTTTCTTTTAATTTTTTTACAGATAAATTGTTCATGCTTTTTAAAAAATATTAAATTGATTTGTTTGATAAGAAAAAAAAGTATCCCAGAAAAATTGACACTTTTTTACGTTAAAAAAAAAGATCGTTTAGATTTAAAAGTTTCACACCCTTCAAGTAAAATCCTGCATGCACATATTTGAATTAAACTCTTTCCTTTTCCAAGTGAATCTCATCTTTGATTCTTGGAAGGTGTTTTTCTTTTCTTTTTCTCTTTTAAAATAATTTTGATGTATTATGGGTATGTTACCTTTGTAATTAAATATAATATGATACACTAGTGGTAGAAGCTTCAATACTAGTGATAGAATTTTTATTCTCGATAATGGCGGTTAATAATCTTTAGTTATTCTCGATGATGATGATAATTAGTACACTAGTGACAAAAAGGATTTGAAAGTGCATGTACATATTGGAGTTCTAACCCTTTGCCTTTCCATGTGGATCATCTTTGGTTCTGCAAGGTGTTTTTCTTCTTCTTCTTTTTTTAAAAAAATAAAAATTTTGATGTATTATGGGTATGTTATCTCTGTAATTAAATATAATATGATAATATGTACCAAGAAAAATAAAATGTGATATACTAGTGGTAGAAACTTTTATACTGGTGATTGAATTTTTTAAGTGTAATTAAAAAGTTATCATTTATCTTATTTATTAAATAGCAATTATTTTTACAAACCTTGTTATCATGAAGATAAATACACATGCATAATTGCATTCACATGTTTAAAACTTGGTGATGAGTATTAATTTTTCAATTATAGGAAATGTTTGATTGTGGTATTTATAAGTTGTTTTTTTTGGATGTTGTTCTTGTTGTATTTACAACAAATCAGTTTGAATAAAGTAAAAAAACAAGTGCATTCACATGAACTATTATCTAATACATTAGTGATAGAATTTTTCATCGGTATGAAAGTTTAGTTTCGATCTCAAACAACTCCATTTCTCTCAATTATAAAATAAAAATAAAAATGATCACATGTCTTAATTTTGGCTCTTTAAGATTTATAGATTTTTAAATTAGTACATAGTAAAATTACACTTTGCTCCCTTCAAAATGAATGATGATTTCTTAACCTAACTTATAAAATAAAAAACCTCTATCCTCGGTATACTAAATAAATATCACATATATAGCCATGAGGGAGATAAAGACAGCACTATGAGTCAAGAAAGAACCCAGTCCTCTCTAAAATAGAAAATTCTCATTCTAGTCCTTTAAAATTAATTTAATCTCTTTAAAAATTCTAAAATGACAAACATATAAAAATTATACTTTTAATTTTTTTTAAATTTTAAAAATAAATTTTGACCTTCCAAAAGTAAAATTCTTACTTCGTGCTGAAAGTCATTATATATATATGGTCACAGATAGGAAAGTTTTACCGTTTATGACATGCAATAGAAAAAAAATGGGAGCCTACTTCTTCTTTCTTCCTTTTCGTGTTTCTTTCTTCGAAACCTTGTCAATTGGTTCTAAAACCTGAGATTAAATAAACGGTCAAAGTCGCCCAAAGTTTCAAAGGTAATTTTCCATAAATTCAAAGGTCAAAAAATAATCTCCAAAAAAAAATTGTATTCGACTTTTCATTCCAAAAAACTTGCATTTCATATTCATGCATGTTCACCCTCCTTTTTTTTCTTTTTTCTCTCTATATAAACCCTAGTTTCCTCCTCCATTTTTCATCCCACTCTAAAAAACCCTAGGAACCCAAAAATATACTTACAACTATTATATAAACATTTTCTTCCTTATATATTCTTATCATCAACCTGCTCCAATGGCGGCTTACCGTTCCATAATGATCTTCAAAGTGTTTTCTATGGTTTTGCTAATGATCTTTGCTTGGCAGTTAGCTGCTGCTGGTCGTGTGGTTCCTCACGATCATTCACCGGCACCAGTCATAGGCTGTAACCACAAAGGATACACCCCCGTACCTGGCAGATGCCCACCACCAAATTAAATCAATCTTTTCTAACCCTATCTTCAATAAATTTGCCATACATATCTATATATGGTATATCTATATCCAAATATATATATGTTCGTGTGTTCATTAGGAAGTGATGCTGTAACTGTTCTGTTATTTTATCTCAATATATATATAGTTCATGTAGGGTTAATTGTCAACATGCTTTGAACTTACATTGAACTTTGTTCTATGATTTTTCAAGCTTTTACCAGTTTGTAACCTTCTTCGTTAATAAAATGCTCAGCAAAATAAATAGTTTGTTTGTATAAATCATGTATGTAAGTAATTATTCTTTTATTTTCTGACTTTAATTATTTGATTCTGTGGAAGATTTACTTGTACAGGTGTAAAACTAAAGTATTATATGTTTTTAAACCAATTTAACATATCTATCATATTGATCTAAAATACTATATGTTTCATTATTTATTAAATGATTGAAAGTTTTTTTTACATGAAATAAATAGTTAAGATTTTAAATTTATGTTAAATTTGGCATGCATTATCTATGTAAACAGAATATGAAATATGATAGTTAGATCATTAAAATATTAATAGTACAAAAATATTTGAAAGAGTGTAAAATTAAAGTAGTTTTACTGTGTAAGTGGATCCTTAGATCATTAAAACTTAAGTGGTTTTATACCATTTCGTATCTCTTTGCACGGTTGATATTTTAACAATCTAACCATCATATTTCCTGCTCTATTTATGTAGATTGTCAAATTTGACATAAATTAAAAATTTCTAACTATTCTTTTGAGATTAAAAAAACTTTTCAACTGATGAATATTTATTGATATAAACAAAATTTTAGACTGCTATGATGGAGATACAAGATCTATTCAAAAAATTACATGCATGGCAAGTACAAATATTTTGATAAATTCAAATGTTGAATTGTTAAAATATCAATCATATAAAAAGTTACGAAAAAAGTGCAAAAACTACTTAAATTTTACACTGATATAAGCGAGTTATTCCCATATATATCAACAATGTATTTTAGAATGAAATTAAAGGGAATCTTTATATAAGAAATTACTAAAGTATGTATCTAGCCAGGGTTTTGTTACTTTATTTGCAATATAATTATGTCATTTAACAAAGAAAAAAATGGAATAAATTAGATTCGTATTTCTTTTCACAGCTTTCATTGTCATGACTATTTCACCGTTACTTTTGATTTACAAATTCTAGATGGTTAAAAGTTAATTAGATTTACAAAATAATTCTATCGTTTTGAGAAGGTCGAGGTCATCGTCTCCTGTCTATATCATCACCCTCTTGATAATAATGATTGGAGTTCGTGTTGTCCCTCTTAATAATATTGTTTACAAAGTTTAAATCTATATTTTTTTTAAGAGTATAATATCTTACCACTGCTTGTGAATTATATATTATATATGAGTTATATGATATATATGTATGTCTTTTCTTTTGACTTTATTCCCATTAGACATTAATGCCAGATATTGGATTTCCATGATAGTTCTTTTAAAGCAGACGGCACAATCCATTTTCATGGAAGATCCGTCTTTCATTTCAAGAAATTTCGTGATGATAACAAAAAAAAAAAAAGTAACTTTAATCTGCATACTTTTTCAAGTTGAAACAACTTCCAAATTCCAATGATCTAAATCATCAGATTTGCTTACTATATATATTATATGTTAATGATTGAACTTGTGGAATATAATTAAAGCTGACATTAATTTAATCAAAGATCTTTAAGCAGTCTTAAGCACCCAACTGATTGAGGAAACTAAATTGATAAACAATGATTATTTTTAGGAGAAAAAGCCTTAATTACAGCCGACATAGAGCTTAACACTCTAATAGTGATACAAAGAAAAATAGGTGATGGAAATGACAAATGAGTGGTTCACTGATTTAGTCTAGCGTGGAGATTAAGAGGAAAAGGTGGAGCTTAGTGGTAGGAAAGATATATAGGGTTGTCTGTCCTTGACCTTAGGCCTCAAACCCTTTATATATATATTAGTGGGTCAGGAGAAAGTGAACAAGTAATCTGATGCTATAGGCTTGTAAAATGATGCGATAACGTGCCTTGAAAATTTTAGATAACATGTGATAATCGAGACTTAAAGAAACGATCAATGAGTGGGTTTATTTATCAGACAAGTAGTAGACCGAAGGATTCTTTACAAAGGGTTCTTTCTAGGAGGTTAGCATGTATTGCTCGCAGACTTGGCTGTTTGGCCGCTCTGACATCCTAACGGGATGGAACGTTAATAAACCATAAAACGACCTTGTAAAAAAAAAGGAAAAAGAAAAGAAAAGCGTCAGTTTCCTCTATTAAACACCAACTCTTGGCTGCTAATCACAGCGCTTCCACTAGCCTTTTCTTATAAGCATTAATGATGATCACCATGCTTTAACACTAATCAGTGACAAAGACTCGAGTGTGCATTCACGTCGTTTTGTTAAATTCTCTGCCTTTTCCGTCTTATATGGACCGTTATATTTTATATAGCAATATTATAACTTACTTCAAATTTATTCTTAATATTTTTAATTTATTTGTTGAATTGTATCTATTATCTAATCATTCACATGAACTGACAATATTCTAAACTCAACGACACTTGTGGGTGTCGAGGTGTTGCTCATAATTTTTCAAAATCTCTCTCAAGAATCTTGTATTTTACTGTTACAAATAGGGACTTGACATGATACAACAGTAACTCAACTCCTGTGTGTAGAGTTTTTCTTTTTAAATGAATATGTTGACACCCTCGGCGACGACTTCAAACAAAAACCTGTTGGCCAGTTCCCTTCACATTTCCTATAAATTCTAAGGTATGGTTGAGGAAGAAAAAAGGGAAAAATCATTCACGAGCTAATGTTATGTTATTATTGTTGAATATTTTACATAGGGTATGAAATAATTGTTTTATTGCATACTCTAAAAGAGCCGTTATTAACCAAAGCCGGGATGAACACCCACCTCAATTAAATTCTGTATTGCTCGTAAATCTAATCTTTTTAAGATAATACATAAAATTACTCATGGTCCTTCCTCAACCCATAAATAAGAGGACGATGCGCTCCAACACACTCGAACCCGCGCCTTCCTACGTTAATAACAATGCCCATATCAATCAAGTTAAAACTCAATTGACAAATTGATATATACATCACGCATAAAAGAATATATTACAATTTTTAATCCATTTATGAAATTAAAGTTATATTAAATAATTATCTTTTTATAATAGGATAATTTTTATAAAAAAATCTTAATTTGTGATTTTTTTAAGAATAATTACCATTTATAATATATACCATAAAAAAAATCAAAGTCGAAAGTTTAATGTCAATTATTAACAATAAAAAGATTGAGTGGACCCACAATCCAAATGCTTTTAGTCACATCGAATCTCTTCTAAAAGTTCCTATAAAAGAAAACCTCTTCCAAACGTAATTCATTTGCTTATAATCATACACGCTAGGTGGGGTTGTTGGTTGCCTCCTTAAGGCCAATATAGGGCTATTTATAGGCAAGGTTGATTGTAGAGGTGTTCATGGCCATGCGGCCCGGTCCGGCCGGACAGTTTACCCTAAATATGGGAGGGTTCGGGTAAAAATATAGATTTGAAATACGGGGCTCGTTTAGAAAACGGGCCGGGCATCAGGCACCACTTTTTGACCCGAACTCGGTCCGAATATAATAAATATATTTTTTATTTTTTTAATTTTAAATACTTTTTTTATTTTTAAAATAAATTTTTGATGTTTATTAAAAAATGGGCCGGGTCGGGCTTAGGAATTTTTTCCTGGGTCAGGCTTGGACAAAATTTTAGGCCCATATTTTGGGCTAGGCCGGGCCTAGGCCTAGGATGAGGGCCTAATTTTTTCTGGGCCTGGCCCGAACCCGGCCCGGCCCATGAACACCTCTAGTTGATTGCCTCCTCCTTGCTCATTGATCCCCATTTTATTTGGGTAAATTACGATTTATTTTCTTATATTTTCTATTTATTCAATTTAGTTTCCGTTTATAAATTTTGTTTATAAAGGATTTTTGGAGTATTTACATTTTGTCTTTCAACTTTTTTGAATTTACACTAAACCCTTTAGCCTTTGAATATTCACATTTTGACCCCATCACTTTTCACTTCAGTACAATTTAACTAATACCTCAAATTTATTTCTCTCAATAAACAAGCCTTTTCAATTTCTTCTAGTATCCAATTACCTTCTCTACTGACACTAACAATTCTTGTTTTATTTCTTCAAAAATTCTAGCACATGTCATCTTGTATTAGTACCATTATCGACTCAAGGGGTTTTAAGGATGTTACACTCACTCTTGTACCTTCGATAACTAGATCACTACCACTAAATTCTCCCCCTGAGAACTTAGTCTGTAAAACCACAACACAAAGGTTTTACAATCACAAATGCACTCTCACAAATAATGTTCATCACTCAAACAGATAAGTGCTCTCAATAATCAATACATCAACCTATACAAGTCTCTTAATTACAAGTCTCTTAATTATATACAGTTTTGGAGACTTGCTAACATAATGAAGATCTATCACAATCCTTACTAAACAACAATTAAAATAGCATAATACAATATAATATTAACAACCAAGGTAAACATGGATTATTGGCAGCTAAGTCTTCAAAGTTTCAATCTGATCCAACTTCCTTAATCCACATGATCCAATTCGATCCAACCTTCTATATAAGCTCTTCCAAGTGAATTGATTTTCATTGATAGGCTTGATTCATTCCACAATATCAACTTAGCCCAAAGATACGATTCAATAAATTTTCAATGTTCCAAATATGACAAGTTGTTATTTTGTCACAACTTTAAATATTTTATCACAATAAATGAGGCACCACTTGCTAAATTATCTGCATGCTTACGTTTAATATATAGAATAATATTTGATTAATTGTTAATGTACAAGGCTTATGCACTATCAATAATTAAAGTAAAAAAAAGTTTAAAAAAATTTAAATTTAATCATAAATTTTTGGAATGATTACATTATACTAATTTATAATTTTCGTAAAGTGTAAAGGCAAAGTAAGAAGTGGGAAGCAAGACGACAACACAGCGATCGACACATTTAGTATTATTTAGCATTTTCATGGCTCTGATACTATGAAAGAATGCTTATGAAAATAGAAACAAAAATGAATTTTAAACTGAAATTATTATTGCTTGACCTGAATGAACACCAAGATGATGTATTTATACACAAATAAAACAACTAGTTATGAAAATTGTTTAACAAAAGTAGTTGTAACAAACTAACAGTTCACAACTTCTAATAATGACTATTATTTTCATATCCGACAAAATCTTTCTTTGAAAGGGATGTATCTGCATGCTTACGTTTAATATATAGAATAATATTTGATTAATTGTTAATGTACAAGGCTTATGCACTATCAATAATTAAAGTAAAAAAAAAGTTTAAAAAAATGTAAATTTAATCATAAATTTTTGGAATGATTACATTATACTAATTTATAATTTTATAATTTTCAAAAGAAACTTTGAGACCAAGGTTATTGCATGTAGAGTAGTGGTTGATTATAAACAATAACGAAGTTAGAAAATTGCTTTAAGGGGATCAGAGATGAATTATAAAGTATTGAGGACTAAAATACAATTTTATCATTATACTAACATATAATTTGTGAGAATTGTAACTATTTTGATGGTGATTTCATTTTTATGTGAATGGGTATACAAGTTTAAATCTTTAAATATTTTATCACAATAAATGAGGCACCACTTGCTAAATTAAAAATCCTTTCATATTCTTTAAGATTTACAATTCTCATAAAAATGAAATCACATTATTTAAACTTGTATACTCATTCACATAAAAATGAAATCACCATCAAAATTCATTTCTGTTTCTATTTTCATAAGCATTCTTTCATAGTATCAGAGCCATGAAAATGCTAAATAATACTAAATGTGTCGATCGCTGTGCTGTCGTCTTGCTTCCCACTTCTTACTTTGCCTTTACACTTTACGAAATAATATTTTTGTTGACAATGGACATGCTTATTTTTTTTTTAGAAAATAAACTTCCCATTTCCATATATATAGAAAGAGAGAGAATATTTTTGCTCGATCAAATATTTCGATTAAGAAATCAAAAGATTATAAGATTATAAAAAATGTTAATTACAATAATAAGATACATTGTACTTCTAATTAGAGGATACGTAAATTCAAATTTTAAAAATAATATTATTAAAAAATAATAATAAATCCTAAATATTAACAATAATATATATTTACATTAATGAGAGTCGGTCGCTATTTATTTAGTTTAATTATAATATATTCGAAATAAATTTAAATTTTGTGATAGTGAAGAATTTTACTTCAATATTACGCTTGAATCGAATAGAATTAATCTAAAAACAATTGTGATAAGGTGAAGAGTATGGAATGCAATAGAAAATAGAGCATATTTAGTGCCACGCACGAGGGGCAAATAGGGCCTTGACCCTCTTGCGGAATGGTGAAATTGTTATATAAAGTCCTCCAATAATGAAGAATTTTCAAATTTTGTTCCCTCTAGAAAATATTTTTACACTATTTATTTTTTCAAAATCTTGTAATTTGGGTTTAAAACTAGGATTAAACTTTCAAGTCACCAAAAGCACTTATGAAGTGGGCCTCAATTTCCTTTTTAGTTTTTCATGGCTTCATAAAGAAATTTTAATTGTTGGATCCAACTCCTTCAATGTTGTCAATTGTATCTGTAACCAGACTACAAGATCAATAAAATCTAGTTTTTAACTTCTTGTTATGTTAAAATTTAGTAAAATAAGCTATTTTTATATAATACTAATAAAAAGCCACATATAATAAGATTCGAATTTGAATTTATAATATTTTAAACTTTCAAATTTATCACTTAAATCAAAATTTTAATATTTTTTTATGAGATTTTAATAAATAATAGATTATGTCACATACTCACAATGTACGTGAAAGAAATCTTTTTTTCTTTCTTACAACTATAATTCAATCCATATTATCTTTTATGTAAATATTTATTTTATTTTAAAAAAATATTCTACAATGATTATGACTAGGGTATGTATAAATCTCAGTAAACATGTGTTCAATCTTTGAATGTGTGGTTTTTAGTTGTTTTTATGTAAAAATCATATAAAAAAAATGAAAAGACAAAAGCAACATTATAATAATATGAGTTATCATTAAGAAGAAAACATATGCTAATCTTTTCACACCTAAATTGATATTCTATGACACCAATTCAATTAATGATTTTATAATAATTATAAATCTTTTAGACTAATGTTTTCTACTCACATTGTGGCTATGTTATGATCTAGTACATGTATAGGAGAAGGGTGTAAAATTAAAATAATTTATCACTTTTCTATAATTTTTTATACAATTAATATTTTAACAATTCAACCATTTATACGTTCTATTTTAAATGCGGTAACCACATTACTAATCAACCGCAATGTTAGTAGTTTAGCTATTATTCTCATTGGACTTTATTTTTGGTCAATGTGCAACATCTCGACTCAATATAAATCAGTAAATTTATCGTTATGTTAGATGAATTTTATTAAAAACGAATAAATTATTTTATTCTTATTTTTAATAAAATCCAATATTATTGCATTAGTGAAAGAATATCGGGGATATTTTTGTTTTCTTAAAAGGATATGATTTACTCCAAAATATGTAAATAAATAATTTTTTTAGATCATAACTAAATATTAAGTTGAACTTGTATTTTGAAAATTAAGATAACACACGTTTAATAGTATCAATTTTGAGCGCAACGAAAATGCTAAAACCATCCTCGCACAATTAAATATTGAATTGAACTCGTGTTTTAAAAGTTAAGATAACACGTTTAATAATATTAATTTTGAGCGTAACAAAAGTGCTAAAACTATCCTCGTAATTGATTCTTAGCATAAAATTTGCTCTAGACTTTAATACAGGAATTTTAAAATTTTGTTTTAAAAGATTAATTTATAAGTTTTTTTCAACCGAAAGAGGGTAAACTGGTTTTCAAATTTCACATTGCACAGGGAAAAAAGGAAAGAAGCCGAAAAGATGACTGGTCTTTATGCCCTCACACTTTCAGCCAGAAAATTTGCCATGGAAACTGCATGCTTATTTTTTCTTTTTATTATTATATATGCAGCCCATTCTGGTTTTTGAGAATCCTGTATCACTTTTCTACCATTTAAATATTTTATTTTTATATAAAATCTAAAAAATACATTTATTTATACTAGACTTATTCATGGGTCGAATTATTCGTCCAAACTTGAAGATTTGTCCGAATTTTGGGAGGATTTTAACAAAATATTAGACTACTTAAAATATGAGTCGAGTTTGAGCTTAGACATTCAGAGCCAAAATTCGATCTAAGTTTTTATTTATAAGTTGGAATACTAATAATGTAAACATTAAAAAATATTATTGATATTCTTTTTTTCTACATATATAATTTAAGATTACAAAAGTTCGAAAAGGTGATATTGTTGAGAGAAGCAATAATGAAACTCAAATATAAATCATAAAAAATATGAAAAATAAATAAATAAATAAAAAGCATGTCAACTTTCTTTGAAAAGATTGGCCTCTATTCTTCTGCAATATTCTATTCCTTTTCTGAATTTCGTGTCTCATTCATGGTGATCTTTGAACATTATAAAGCAAAAAATAAAATATATTGAAGATTTTGATTTCACATTAAGCTCAAAGTATTACTTAGTTCCACATTTAGTCCTTTTTATTATGTGGAATCTTTATATATTTAATCTGGCTTTGTTACTTCTTTTGCAATGTATAATAAAAAGAAAAGAAAAGGAATAAACATTATGTCTTTTCACACATCCATTGCTTATTTAAATAGGTATTTTCTTCCGTTTTACAATCTAAGTTTAACTTTATTCGAGTCGAGAGTAGTATTTAAATAAAATTTTTTAATAACATTGACTCCAAAATTTAAACATAATTCAAATATATAAGGAAAAAAAGTTCACTTTCACTTCTTTCAATCATGTAAATAAAATCGAAGATTTTAACTTTAATTTTTTTTTTAAAAAAAGAGACTTATTTCACTTATTCAATAAAAAAGAAAAGTTGATGCAATTTGGAGGCGACCAAAGGAAGCAACCATTCCACATTGAGCTTTTGAGACCATAAAAACAAAAAGGAAACTACTTGAGTCTCTTCCATTCCTTATTTAATATTTATTAATTTAGGATCTTTAACTCACCTTTTTTTTTTTTAATCTGGAGACGTGGTGTTCTACAATGGACCCAATTGCATAATTTATTTCTTTTTGAAAGACCCAATTCCATGTTTTAATATAATTATATTCATCGATTTCTTCTGGCAAAAGCTAGTCACCCTGAAATATATGAATCGTTCCACACTCGTATATATGGACTGCTTTTTCTTTTCTTTTCTTTTTTTGGTAATTCAACCAGCCGAGTCAAGGAACCCCTCCAGCTCGCTTTTGACTCAGTTCCGACTTCGAAACTGAGTTCATTTTGAGATATTTACAAATTTCAGTTCAGTATACTACTTATCAGTGAAAAGTTATCCTGCTTATGATGAAATTTAAGTTGATCAGCTTTATCATTACTAAATCCAATGTTTTTAGAAAAATTATAAAAAAATTAATAATAATAAAACTATTTAATTTTTTAAAAAAAATTCGATTCAATCGGTTTTTTAGTCAATTCAACCAGTTTAATACCATTCTCCGGACTATTACCTTAGCCAATTCTTAGTCCAACCAGTATGACTAGCCAATCTCATCCAATTCAAGCATCATTGACGAAATCAATATGTCCTTCGGAAAAAAGAAACATCAAATTCAAATCAGATCCAACAAATATTCTTAGTGCTCGTGTTTAGTGTTGTTGTCAAAAATTACGGTTGAAACCTGAAAGTTAAAATATCTTTTTTAGACATGATAATGGAAAGTAAAAAATGAGTTAATTTATATTATATTTAAATAATTTAATATAATGATAAATGAAATATAAATTTTAAATACCTTTCAAGTAGTTAATATAAATTATTTGTAAAATTAATGATACATAAAATATTTTAAATTTAAATATAATAATAAATTATATTTAAATAATTTAATATAATGAATTTAGTGATACATGAAATATAAATTAATCTAATTTTTTTATATAACTTTTAAATAATTAATATAAATAAGGATATTTTCATAATTTCACTTCGAAGGGCTGAAAAACATTTTTATAGCACTTTTGCCTCCAACAATCATGTGTTCTCCATTGTTTCTACCATGGATAAGTATTTTTTTATCTTCCCACTACAATGGAGAACGACTTCCTATTGTTTTCATTTTCATCGTTATGCACTTTCATTTTTCTTTCTAGTAAAAGACCCTTGAAACATCAGGAAACTATGACAGTAGAGAACAGAAAAACCTCCACCAGACGGAGGATGTAACACTCATCGCCCGACCCGAGTTATAAGATTCTACAGTCGTTGTCGAAGCAACTATAAACATTTGATAATCAAGTTACACTATAATACATGCATTCATATCCAAATTGCAATGTTTTTAAAGTTTTCATAATAGGTATTGATACCCCATAAAGGTACCGATACCATTTTGGCCTTTGATGAAAATTTGAAATAAAAACAAATATATCGATACCAGATATAAAGTACCGATACCCTTATCAAGGTTTCTGATCTGCCACAAATCGATGTGGCAAATTAGGCCAATAAGTGAAAATAGTTTTTCGTTAGTGTAGTTTTTCGTTATTTTCATATTTTTGGTTAATAAGTGAAAATGTCTCTTTTTTTATTATCTATTTTGTGACCCAATTTGGCCAATAGCACCATTGGGAGGCCTAAAGTGTGTTTGAGTGATGTAGGGGCATGTTGGAGGTAAAAAAACAAGCAAGAATGACACCAAGGACAAGGGTATCGCGATATCCATCCCTTGGAATCGCGATACCTCCAACAATATCGAAGATTGAAGACACATTTCAGTGGTATCGCGATATCCTCTTTAGGAATCGTGATATCCACCTTCCAAAGAGAACCCCAAGTTTCAATACTGACCAAGATACCACTATATCCTCTTCGGGGTATCACTATATCACCTTCGTCAATGAGACAAACTTGGACAAAAAGGGTAGTATTTATCTACCCTGCCACCACACAACGCCTATGTAGGGACATTTTCGGTAACGAAAAGTCATCATAATACACTTTAAGATAGCCAAAAATTGTTGACGAGGAGAGAGACATACATTAGCTTAGTTTTAGGTTTAGTTTTTCTCTACACTTTTCTAGGGTTTTTATTTTTCTCTTCTTCTACCTTAAATTAGAGTTTATTTTTCTACATTTACTTCTTGTTCTTGTTATTCTTAGTGTTAGCTAAGTTAGTTATTACTGTAGCTAAGGTTTATTTACATTCCAGTCCCTTTACCTTTCTTTCAAAACTCTTTAAGCTTTAGTTTAATGTATTTCAATTTATTTTACTTTAAATCTGTTAAATGCTTTTGGTTTCATGCCATTTAAGTTTTCTTACATAAAAATCTTAACTTTCACATTTTTCTTAAACTATACTTTCGTAGTTGTCTTGTTTTCTACTTTTATGTTTATTTCCTTCACTTCAAGAAGGTCGATTGATGGAAATGTAACAGCCCGATTTTGGGCCTAGTCGGAATAGTGGTTTCGGGATCACAAATCTGACGAGGAAAAAATTTATTTTTATTATATTTTTATGGTCTATAATTTCACAGAATGATTTTTTGAAAATTTCGTTCGAAAATTTCGACGTTTGGGCACTCAATTTAGTAAAAAGGACTAAATTATAAAAAAGTGCAAAAGTTGAGTTCTACATGTTAAAAGTGTCCAATTGTTATGAAATTTTAATTTAGAGGTCCTTAAATGGAAATTAGACGATTGGTTAACTTGTTGGACAAAAATGGATATGAGATAAGTGAAATAGGATATTTTTAATTTGGGGGCATTTTGGTCATTTAGTAATTAAAAGAATTAAAAAAGGCCAAAATAGCCAAAATTTTGTCCATCTTCAAGCTTTGGCCAAATTTCACAAGGGGGGAAGCCATAGTTATGGTTTTCAAGCTTCCAAGCTCTATAATAAGTGATTCCAACCCCCGTTTTTAATGTTCTTTACAGTTTTTAGAGTCTCGGTAACTTGATTTAGCTTATTCTAGCAATAATTTAACCTAAGGTTTATATTTGGAAAATTACCCATAGGTGAAATGTGTTTATTTTGATGTTTTATGGTAGAATATGAAACTTGAAATTATGTTAAACAACTTTTGCTAAGTGATTTTAAGTGAAAACGAGTAAAAAGATATAATCAGTAAAAATACCTAATGTTCTTAAGTAAGTGTTAGAGTGGGAATTTGATGTTGCCATAGAAGGAAAAAACGTTTAGCATTCCATAATACATAAGAATAAGGGATGAAGTTTAATTTACGAGCTTTGGGGAAAAAGTGTAAATATGTAAAAATTTAGGGGCAAAATTGCAATTTTTCCAAAGTTTGAGTCAAGGAATGTTTTGATAAATGTGAGTATTAAATAAGTCAAATGTGTTATTATAGATCAAGAAAGAAGTGGAATCGACCTTAATCGGAGAAAAGAAAAGATTAAAGACTAAATTGCTAAATTGTTATATTGTTGCACCAAAGTAAGTTATGTGTAAATAATAGCAATATATTTTTATAAATTGTGAATTATATTTGATATGTGAATTAATATTGAATGTGGAAGGAAAATTGTTCATGAATTATTCAAGTGATAAAGTGTTAAGTGTAAATTCCCGGTTGAACTTAGGAATAGAAGTGGATACAAGTGACATGTCACTAGAGACCAGTGTTACAGTGAGTTCCGGGTGCTAGGTGATCTAGCATGTGTTGTAGACACCTGACAGCTTGTGTGAGCAGACCCGTGGACATTTCCAGTGTTATTGATCAATGGTAGCTTCGGCTACATGTCAGTGGTAGCTACGGCTACATGTCAGTCGTCGCTACGGCTACGTATCAGTGGTAGCTTCGGCTACATATCAGTGTGGCACTTATGTGCTAATTCTCTACGTATCCGTGTATATTCTGCGTGTTCAACGGGAAATTGACTAAGTGAAAATACATGAGATCATGTAACGACTAAGTGTAATTGAATGATGAATATATGTGTGAAATTGAATTGAATAGTGATCGAAAGTGAAAAAGTGAAATTGTGAAATAGTAGAATTAGCAACAAAATAGTTTTTGACAGAAACAGTTATGTGACTTTGAAAAATCACCAAAAATCGTAAAAATCGAATTAGAGAGTGAATAAGATATAAAATGAAAGGTTAATGAGTATATTTTTACATAAAAGAAACAAAGAAAGCAACAGAGTTATAAATTTTGAGATATTTTAAGTTTAGTGAGATAGAGTCAGAATGAGTTTGGAATCCCCTGTTCTGACTTTGGAAAATTGTTAAAAATTGTAAAAAAATAATTATAAGCTAAAATTTATATGTTTAGAACCCTAAATGAGTCTCTTTTCAAGTGAAATAAACATAAGTTCCATCCAAATTCTGTACAGTGAGATAATTAATTTTTAGTGAAGAGAGGTCAAAACTGTTAAGTAGTGAAACAGGGTAAATTTTAAAGAATAAACTGTACTTATTGGCTAAGCCAAAAATTCTAAAAATTTTATAGTAAGAAGATATGTGAATCTAGTTTTAGGGAAAATTAACGGATCTTAATTTGGAGCTCTGTAACTTCGAATAAAAATAATTCCATGACTCTAACTCAGATAGACAGCTTTGAATATACATATTAGTGAATAGTAAAATAATAGAAAATGTTATTTATAAGAGCGTTATGTACATTAAGGATGTGGAATAGAGAGGGAGGAAGAGGAGGAAAAATAAAATATTTGAATGATTTGTATATAAATTGGTCATATGCCCGATTATATTTGATAAACACTGAATTAGAAATGACATAATGTTTCATTTCAATTAGTTATTATGAATTGAATTGTAAATTCATATGGCTGAAACCAAACAATTATTTATTAGTATTATGCATGACATAATGTATTATTCTATATATATATTTATGGTTGAATTATGATTGTTGAGAAAGATAGATAAATTGGAATGAAAGTTCAAATTGAGTAGAACGCAGGGTTGAGTACTTTCGTTTAGTGATAAAGACGAATTGACGGAAAATACATGGATGGACCATGGCAATAAGTGATATGTAATTCCGTGTAAGACCATAGCTGAGCTATAGCATCAATATATGTTATGTGATTACGTATAAGACCATAGTTGGACTATGGCATCGAGAAAATAAGTACTCAATTCCATAAGATGTTCACTAATTTGAGAAAGTTGGTAAGTGTTACATGGACTCATATTCTAGTGATAGATTTATTGTGATTGTTGAAGTTGAATTCAATTAAGTGATTTCACCAATTGGATATTGTATATGGCAAGATGTATTAGTGGATTGCCTATTTATGAAATGATAATTGAAGTTCAGTAAATGATACATGGAATTAATATGAAAAGATTTATGATTGTTATTATTATTGTTTCTGACATAATATGGATTCTTCGATGTTGAAATGATTTGACGGATTTATTGAGCATATGAATGAGTATGAGACTCATACGAGTTAGTATAGATATGTACATGTGTCTTATAAGCTTTGAAATGATAAGACTTGTGAATTGTGAATTAATCTGTGTGCAAGTATATGGGATAGATTAGTGAATCGTTAAGAGATATTGAATATTTAATATATTACAATGGTGGTAGCTATAAGGCTTAGATCGAATGAGTATATTTTGGGCCTCGTAAGCCTTAATTAGCGATTCGAAGACAATAATTTGAAAGTTTTAATCTATATGAAAATTGATAACTCAGTTTAATACGTTTATAAGTGTATGTGTTCGGATAATGCCTCGTACTCTATTCCAGCGTCGAATACGGGTAAGGGGTGTTACAATGTGACATCGCCAGATTCGGCCATAACGTTTAGGCCGAGGTTGGGGTGTTATAGGAAATGTGGGTAAACTAAAACTTTTGGACAAATGACTAAATCGTAATAAATTGGACTAAATCAAATAGAACTAAGAACTTAGGTAGTGACACCTGACAGTGACTTTTTAGGTCTACAACCCAAGTGCAAGTTATATTCAAGTAATAAAATCTCGGGAGTCCGAGGTCGATCCACAGAGAAGTTGATTAGAACTTACAAGATTACAAGTGTTACACTAGAACAGAAATTTAACACTTAACTTTGGAAAAAGTATTGATAATGAAAGTAGTAGCTAGAAACACTAAAAAAAAAAGTCAACGCAAGAAAATAAAAACAAATACCTAGAAGAAAATATGCTGAGGTTAGAGGATCAACTATATGTGTCATATTAAGATTAAATTTTAATACTCAATGTTATTACTCAATAAGAATCCAAACAAAAATGGAGGTCCCAATCGAATGATCTAGCAATATACATCCGCTAATTAAGCATATGAATCATGAGGAAAGGTATGTCCATCAATGGAATGTCCAAAATGATTGTCCAATAAGTCCAAGAGTTTAGCAAATGAATCTATAAGCAAAGGATGGTGTAATACATAGTTCAACTATTTAAGTTCAGTCCAACCTTATGGTATTTTAATCACCTGATAACTTCAAGACTTATAAAAGGATTTCAAATATTTATTATGCCAATTTTTATGTCTACAACAAATCGAGGTTAATTTATCCAACCATTCATTGTGTCATATATTATTTATAACAAATAAAATATTTTACTTTACAAGTATGATTATAACAAGTGATTGATAATTAATTTTAGCTCAAATGATGAGTATGACATTTGCCTTAATATTTTCCTAGACTTTCATCCTTGACATTTGCCTTAATATTTTCCTAGACTTTCATCCTTTCACATCAGCATTGAAAACTTAAAATAACATAGCAAAAGTAAACAACTCAAACTTAGATGAAATGGACATATTAGATATAAGAAACTTGAAATTTTAAACGAATAATGAAACAAACAAAAATCTAACAAGCGAATGATCTTGAACTCAACTTCAAGATACCTCCTATGTTGAAACCAAAAGCTATTTATAGAGACTTGTGAAGAGGAAAATGACAATACAAAGGACTTGCTAATAATAAATTTCTAAGTCTAACTTTTTGTCATCTTTTGAGTCATCTTTCACATGTTAAAAGATTACTCATTTTCTCCAAGTACACGTCTCTCAATGGGAAAAGTCCAAGAGAGATGATTGATGGTCTGCATCTTGTCTATATGTTGTAAAAATTTTAGCTCCAAACTTCATTTATGTTAGGAGATATGAGTCAAACACGAAAATGTGTCAAAATTGTCCATCAATTGGAAACTTATAACTTTATTTTTACTTTTAGATTTCTTCCTGATGCATTTTGGTGTTGGTATTCCAATATTTGAATAGATCTTCAAATTCCCTTTTTGGCAATATAAGGTATACCCAAAATGAAGTTCTAAAGCTCGAGACATGATCGATACACTAAGACATGTTCCAACTGAAAGTTCTGACTGTGTTCAAATTACAAATTTTTAATTTTTTGAGCTTTGAACTTTCACTCATCATCTTGGATCAAATTTAGGCTTAATGCATTTAATCTCATGGTTCCATGTATTAACATCTTCTTCCCAAACCTGTTTCACCTGTAAATTCCACATTGAATATTTTATTGAAACTAAATTCATGAAAATACTAAAAATACATAATATTTACAATACAAACAAAAAAAATTCAAATACTAAAATGAATTTAAAACATATAAAAATTCTCAGGAAACCAAGCAAATGTAAGTAAGATATAATCCAAAATAATCATATAATGATGACTCATCCACGCCCCTAAGGGAATATCAAGATAAAGTGAGATCGGAAGGCGCATCCGTTCATTAGTCTTGGATTAACCGATGAGATCAGAACATAAATCAAACCTAATTCGTCTAAGTCGCTAAAATTGAGATCGAAAGATAAAATGAAGCTACTTTGTAATTTACGCGATTTATGTCCTTAGTCTGAGGTTTAGTGAACCACATTGAAGTCAACCAACCCCCATTAGTTGGTTAAAGAGTGTTATGAATTGGAAACTTATCTTGTTATGAATTGTTGTACTATAAAATCGTATTAGTAGCTGCTTAAACTCTATTGTGTAGGCTAGTTATTGCTCAACCGCCTCTTCCTTTGAGTTCGATCCATTGGGGTACTTCTTGTTTCATTGGAACTATAAATATTACAACTGACATTGTACGCTTACAATAAAACCAGGCAAATATGTGATTAATGCAGGAAATGAAATGCTAGAAAAGGAGAAGGATGTTGCTAGAGAGGAGTAGGAAGTGGCCTGGGCCCTCTTAACTAAGTGGTATATTATTATTTTTTTATACTTATTAAGTATTTATTTTAATATATTTTAAAATAAACTTTTATCTTTAGCTCTCCAAGCTTTTCAATCCCCAAACCAAGTTCTTGACTTTGTCATTGGAATAGGATACAAGGATCAAGACATGACATTCGTATATAGCCTTTTGGCATGTACATTTATATGTATTTACCAAATATTTTTATTAGACCTATTCATGGACTACGTTACTCGCCCAAGTTTAAAGATTTGCCTGAAATTTTGGAAGGTTTGAATAAAAATATTAGGCTAAAAAAAAAAGAGATTGGACAAAAATAAATTAATCCGTTTGAAATATGAATCAAATTAGGACTCAAACATTCAAGACCTAAAATTAGCTCAATCCGTTTTTCTATGTTTGTAATATATTATATCATGTCTTATTTGACCTGACTTATGAATGCCTCTCTAACCTTTCTCGTGTTACTATCCTAATGCAATAAATTATCTTTTATTAAACTTTTTGATTGGGCCTATTTTTTAGGCAGTTTTTGATTAGCCCAAAATCTTTGAGCCTACTAATGGCTCACCCCAAATGCATTTAGGGCTAATTTGGCAATGCTTTTGAAAAGTACTTTTGAGAAGTGCTTTTGAAAATTTTGGTTTAAAATTTGAGTGTTTAGTATTGCTGTCAAAAAGTACTTTTGAGAAATAAAATGTCCATTTTAGACATGTTATTATCAAGTAACAAATATGCATTTAAATAATTTTTAAATTAGTTAATATTATTATATTTTAGTAAGAATATAAAAAATTATTATAACTTGTTAATATTTTAATATATGAAATATAAATTTTAAATATTTTTAAGTAATAAATATTAATTATTTATAAAATTTAATTATAATATATAAACTATATTTTAAATATTTAAATATAACCATTAAATATTTGTAATTGGTATTTTAAAAAATATTTTTTTAATTAATGATTTTAACACCTTTGTAATTAAGCACCAAGAAAAAAAAAAGTAATATGTTATTGGATAGGTGAAAAAGTAATGAAACACCAAAAGTGCTTTTGGGAGAGGAAAGCTAAAATTTTTAGCTTCTCCTTTTCAGTAGTTCAAAAGTGCTTTTGAAAAGCACTACTGAAAAGCTAAAAATTTCAGCCAAAAGCAACTTGTTCTGCACATCTTTTCTTTAAAAGTGCTTTTGGAGTCAGAAATACTTTTTTTGGAGTCAAAATATATTGGCTTATCATAACCCAACAAAATAAATCATATTAATACAGTGGTTAAATGTGTTTATTTATAGAATTCATTCAAATTTGAACCTTCGAAGAAGTAAGTGATAAACCTTTATTAGACAATTCCCTTCAAACGTTGTGTGTGAAGTGATTAAAAATAACGATTTCGAAAATATCTATGAGAAAAGTTAAAAGAGTAGAAGAGTTTTTAAAGGGAGCACTGTCGGGTAGTTCTCAAGCAATTTTACCATGACTTGACCCACCCTTTCGTTTGGGTTCGTCCATTTGAAATGCATGAACCATCATTTTCAACCATTGATTCGTTTTCCTTTTATGTGAAAAATTTGTGGTTTAGAGCTTGAAATTGTAAGAATAGATTCATTTTGCGATTATCTATACACATTAAAAATGAAAATAATAACAATAACTATTACCATGACTTTCTCATTGGCAATTACGATCCGTCGGCATAAAAAAGTCAAAATATAATATAATAATCGATTTCTTGGGCCATAAGTAAGCTGAAAACTGGTTGGTGGGGAAGCTCCTACGTTACCAATAAATAAGCTTCGAATCCCACACTTGATTTATAACTTCGTCTTCCTTTAAATTAAATTCCTTCTTCACTCATTATTCAGTACTCTCCTGCTCATTATCAAACGTCAATGGCGGCCTACCTTTATAGGATGGCTTTCAAAGCACTTGTTATCACGTCGGTATTGATTTTCGCCTGTCAACTAGCTGTTGTTGTTGCTGCAGCTCGTGCGGTTCCCGCTGACCATTCGTCTGCACCGGTGATCGGCTGTAATATGAAAGGGTCTACCCCTGTTTATGGCAAATCATGTCCTCCAAATTAAATCAACTCCCTTATGGTATTGTCTCTCTATAGGTACATATGGGTGTTTGTAGGTGTAATTACATGTTCTTGGCTTGGTTTTAGGGTTTATGGAGTTGATCTGTAATATGGGTGCAGTGGTTTGTTTTTTTACTATGTCATTGTTAGACTTTCGATTCAATGAAATTTCCTTTTTGGTTGCTTAAAGAAAATCTGAATATGAATGAAGCCTAAGGGGACCTTCACCCCCAATTTCTTGAAATTTTTGTTTTTATTTTTTGAATTTTTTATTATAATTAAGCCTTTTTATTACCCAATTTTTCAAAATAAATCCATTAAATTTACTGAAAATTTTAGTTAAGGACAGAGAGATGTGATCTCCTTGGCTTCAATGCATGCATTGTACATGCATATTTCTAGAGGTGAGTATTCGGTCGAGTCGAATTGAGTCAAAAAATTTCGAGTTAGTCGAGTTGACGAATTTTATTTTAGCAACTGTGTTCAATTTGAATTTTTTCGAATCAAATCGAGTCAAGTTAACGAATCCTATTATTTATACCCAATGTTAAGTTTCCATAGACAGGTTATTTAACTAGTAGACGAAGTATAAGATTATTTAATTATATAAACACTATAATGGTTTTGTCTTTTAATTTAATGAGTAAACATTTATCAAAATAACGTAGTTTTACCTTTTAACTTAATGGTTTTGATTAACTTTAAAAAAGATAAACATTTATTAAAATATCATAATTTTTTATTTTCTTATTTAAATTTTTGAATAACTCAAATTATATAATTCATATTAAACCAAAAAATTTAATTTTTTATTCGAATTGATCTAAATAACTTAATTAACTCAAATACTTAAAATTATTTAATTCAAAATTTAAATTTTTTATCAAAATTTTTGAACCAAAACGAATTTTACTCACCCTTACAGTTTAATGGACGTATCAATGAAAAGTTATAGTACATATCATAATAAGCACATTAACTGATTTAAGGTAGTTTCAGCTTATCATTCACCGGATATAAATAAAATCTGCGAAATATTCGTATGGGCCCCTCGATGCCTTTTCCTTTTTCGTACTGCTAAGCGCTTTATCGGAGAACCCGCCGGCAACCCAAACCGGAGCTCCTAAACAACACCCGGGATCCGGAACCTGACAACAAAAGAGACGTAAGAGGACCCCGCCGTTGGATTTCCTTCGGCGGCCTCACCGAACTTAAAGCAGCGCGTCAAATCCCAGGACGAAATCGGCGACAAGATCATAGAGGCCGTGCTTTGTGCAAAAGGGAAGGAAGACATTGCAGTGACCACAAACGGTCGCAGGACTTGGCAAAGATCTGTCTTCGGATCCTCTCCGGAGCTGCTTCGGGAACCCCAAGCACTTTTAAGAGATCAAGATCAAGGGGAACAAAAGAGGTTGCTCGGATGTGGGATTTTTTCCGGCATCGTTTCAAGCCAAAAGTGACTCGCTCACCACCAGCACCGAAACAAAGACCAAAGGAAGCTGGTAAACCAAAACCAAAAACAAAAGTGAGAGAGGGAGAGAGAGAGATGCAAGGCTCTTGAAAGATTCAACAACAGAGAACAGAGAAACCTCCGCCGGAAGGAGGAGACTGGTAGCGGTGAGCAGCGGCCGGCCCGCCGACGACTGGTGAGAGCTTGATTTTCTAGGTTTTCTTTTCAGAAGCTAGAGAGGGAGGGGAAAAGAAAATGGGTAACTCAGGGTTACTATAGTCAATAGAGAAAACGCGTTTTCATCTGAGATATTTAGATGAGGCATCCACGTAAGTTGGTTTTGCCACCTATGAAGCTTTAGATCTATTTATGGGTCCATGATTAAGCCCGGTCTGGTATTAGACATAATACGGGCTAGGCCCAATCAGGCCTAAATGAACTCAACATATAGCACCACAAACTAAAGGTCATCGCAAGGAATAATATTTGACTTTTATATTAAAGCCGATGTTTAAATGTTTTTTTACTTTTGTGGTTGGTGAAAATTATCAAAACACTTTTATTTATATCAATCATTTGAAAGAAATATAAAAAATTTGATTAATTTATATTTTACATATAAATATATGGGCAGATTATTTACTATTTTAACTAAACTAAGCAAAGGAGAGAGAGTGTTACATCTATAATCGAATTATGGACATAAATGTGGTATTGAAATCTAATGGTTCTTGGATTGATGGCTTTGTGATAAGGCATCTCTAGGTCTTCTTCCTAGGATGATAGATTTGGATAAACAATGTCCCTACCCTTTTCTACTTCCATAAGCGTAGGGTTTTTATTGAATCAATTCCATTCACAATAGTCATTACATGCAACTCCCTCTTCAGAACAACAAACCCGAACAACAAACCCAAATGAGCCTATGTAAAGAGCTTTCCTTGGTCTCCTTTTGCCAACGATTTGAAGCCAAGTTGTTTCTGTAGAGAAATAAGGAGCTCATGACTCTTTTTATTCACCTAAGACATAAAATAAGCTTTTGAAAAAAATAGGTTAAGGGAGTAACCGAGAGACTAAGAGTTTGATAGTGCACAAATTTTTTCAAGTTAGAAACGTATATGTGTGCATTATTTCTGTAAGCAATCAAGAGAGTCTAGAGTTGCAAAACTAAGCTTTCAATGGGGAAGCTTAGTGGGGAGTGATCTAGTCTTTGTACAACGGTGAGGTCACTAAATTGGTGAGAGTTAGACCAGTGTTAGGACTTAAATAATTGGTTGTACTGTAAGAAAGATAGTAGATCATTGCTCTAGGTAATGCCTCACAGACATAGACTAAGGTCGAACTGCATAAATCATTTCGGTGTTTAACTTTACTTTTTCTACACTTTGGATTTCATGGTTGAAAGTGTGGTCTCGGTTTCATTACCATCTCATTAAGCCTGCAATCAGATTCCAAGTAAACATGCGAAGGAAGTTGTCTTATCAAAGGGCCGACACTCGTAACTCAGGGGTCTTTCCAACACTAAATTGATCTACCAACCGCCACAAACCACACTAGATTGTCCCGAAGTAAGGGCCAACCCTTAGAGAGAGCCCTCCAAAGAAATAAACCCCACGAAATACTATCCGACAACAGCTCCTTCATACCATACTTTGAACGGAGAACCCTGACCCTTAAGGCATTATCATTTGAAATCAAATTAAACCCCAATTTCATCAAAAATAGATTTGTTGTGATACTCCAAACAATGAAGCCCAATACCTCCACAAGAACGAGGCTAACAAATTGAACCCCAATTAACTAACGTTAATTTCTTCCTTCCATTCAAAGATCCCTAGATAAACTGTCTGGCCAAGCACTCGATCTCCTCACAGATGCCTTTAGATATCATTACAGACTGCATAAAGTAGTTCGAAATGAATAGAAGCACAAATTGTGTTATGGCGGCTCTCCTAGTTGGAGACATTTTAGAAGATTCAAATAATGTGTGATTAGATCATTTTATATAAAAAATTCATAAAAGAAACCCATTCAAATGTAATAATTTATATAATTGGTAACATTTTGTGTAATTGTAAAATTATACAAAATATTATACAAGTTGCAATGTAAATATAGTTGAGTACAAAGAGTATAATGGAGTACAAAACATTATAAAAGCTGTAATGTATTTTGTTTGACCTTGGATGGATGTCACGATCGACTTACAAAACCATCTAGATGTAGTAAGTCTTTTTAAAAAGGCTAAAATACATCCTATTTTGTTAAGACGCTCATAACTTTGGTGGAAAGATGGAGACTAGATATTTTTTACATTCCATTTTTCATGTAACAATGACAATCATTTTGGAAGATGTAATCTTAATCATGGTTCTTGGACAAAAATTTTATGCTTGAAAATGGGTTTAGGTAAAAAAATTAGATCCATTTAAAATGTGAGTGGGGCTCAAACTTTAAAGACCCGAGGCCAACTCAACTCAACCAATTTTCTATGTTTATAATAAATTATAGGGATAATATAATTTTGGACCCTAAACTTGACTTGATAGCTAGATTTGCTTTGGTACCTGTATTTTTTTTTTACTTTACTTTAATACTTGATTTTGACAATTAAATCCATTTTAATTTTTAAACTTGAAAAATATAACTTTCATTTTAAAAAAATACATGTATAAATTTTCAAATGATCTCGAATGCCCAACTTGGCAGCCAAAGACTATTGATGAAATCCTAATTTTTTTGTGAGTAGGGAGATGATGGTAAATTAGTAATTCTCGTTTGATGTAAGTAAAGGACCCAAAAATGGAAATAGAGTGGGCAACTTTCCCTATCTGAATCACAAAGGACCTGAGGCCCATAGAAACAAACATGGCCCAAAAGTTTGAAACTCGGAAGACCCTTTTCTACCCAATCCAGCTGTTGATTAGACCCACCATTTTCAACCATTGATTCGTTTACTTTCCAGTGTACAATAACTATGACTTACTCATTGGAAATTACGGCGGTCAGCATAAACGAATCAAAATCTTGTGCCGAAAGTAAGCTGCCAATTGGTCGGTGTTGAAGCTTCTATATTGCCTACATAAGCAGCACTTGTATACCTCGTCTTCCTTTAAATCAAATTCCTACTTCACCCATTATTCTCTCTCCTGCTCATCGTCGAACATCAATGGCGGCCTACCATTATAGGATCACTTCCAAAGCACTTGTTATCATGTCGGTGTTGATTTTAGCCTGGCAACTAGTTGCAGCTCGTGTGGTTCCTACCGACCATTCTTCTGCACCAGTTATCGGTTGTAACGCGAAAGGGTATACCCCTGTTTATGGAGAATCATGTCCTCCTCCAAATGTGCTTCCTACTGAACATTCGTCGGCACCAGTCATCGGTGGTAACGTTACAGGGCATACCTCTGTTTATGGAAAATCAGGTCCCTCACCAAATTAAATAAACTCTCTTATGGTTTTCTCCATCTCTATCTCTTTATATATGTATTATGTATGTGTATGTGCATGGGTGTTCATGTAACATGTTGGTGGATTGGTTTTAGAGTTTTTATATGGGGTTCATCTGTTTGAGCCTTCAGGTGTAATTGTTTCATTTTCAATTCAATGAAATTGCTTTACAAAAAAGAGAAAAGAAAAGAATCTGAATCTGAATTAATTTTAGGGTTCCAAAAAGAGATGATAAAAAGGTGCCCGAGAGAGAGAGAGACGTGGTTTCTTTTGTCATGCATATTTCTTTTCTTTTTTTAACTGATGAGAACTTATCGTACTTATCGTACTTATCGTAATAAGTCATTTACGAATCAAGCGGTTATCAGCCTATCATTACCAACTCTAAACAGTAGACGCCATATTCATATCAGATTTGGGCACCACAAGGCCTACTCCGGCAACAAAATATAGAGGGTAAGCTTTGGGCAAGGGAAAAGAAGACCTGGCAATGAACCCAAACGGTGGCAGGAGCGGCGGCTGGACACGGAAAAGATCTATTTCGGAACTGCTTCGGGAACCCCAAGCACTGGTAAGAGATCAAGAGCAAGGGGAACAAAAGAGGCAGCTGCGACGGGACATGTGGGATTTTCCCGGCATCGTTACAAAGCCAAAAGTGCCTCCTCCACCGCCGCCATCAAAACAAGGACCCAAGGAAACTGTTAAACCAAAAAAAAAAAGTAAAAAGAGAGGAAGAAAGATGCAACGATATTGAAAGTTTCAACAAGAGGAACAGAGAAACCCCCGCCGGAAGGAGGAGACAGGTGGCGTTGAGCGGCGGCCGGCCGCGCCACCGACAGTAGAAACCTAGATTTTCTAGGTTATGTAGCGTTTTCCTTTGATCTGTTCCAAATTAACGATGGGTGAGGCATCCACGCAAGTTGAAGTCTGTGTTGCCACCTGTAAAGCTTTAGTATCTGTTGGTGGGTCCAAAATTTGGATCAGGCTCTTTACCCGACTCGCCTAAATATGGGTGTATTATTTTTGGTTAAGCCCGGTCTGGAATCAGATATAATTCGGGCTAGGCCCAAATTAACTCAACAAAATATTGTTTTATCGATTAAATTAACAAAAATTTACGTATATTAATCACTAATTCAATAAAAATATATGTTCATTAGTTAAAAGTGTTTGTTACGTGTCATATTAGGTTCGGGTTTAACATTTTTAATCTGAATCAGATTTGGATAAAATTTTAAATTTATTTTTTCAATCCAGACTCAACTTAAAAAAACGAACTTAAAAATTTACATAAACCCGACTCAACTTAACCCATGATCAAATTTACATATCAACAATGATATGATCAAAATCCTAGTAAGATTATTAGCTCTTTAAAGTATTTGATAACCTTGTAACACTATGTCTAACATCCTCCAAGTAAAAGAACAATGCTTGCAATATGCTAGAACACCAAAATTAACATTTCTAGGAAAACAATATCTTGAAAAGGGGAAACGTAATTACCGCCCACCAAGAAAATTTTAATTTTGAATAATTATTTGGTATATTGCAAAATTTAATTTGAAAATGCACCTTTATAAATATAATTAGATTTAATTTTGAATAATTATTTGGTATATTCCTAAAGAAAACACAAATTTTAAATATACCATAAAATTTTAATTAATATTTAACAAATAAATATAATTTAATGTCGATTTATTTATTTAATTTGTTAATTTATTGTTTTTTTTGGTTAAAATAAACTATAAATTACAGATTTGAAATTTAACCCTACTTTTACTTTTAATTATTTAGTCTTTTTATTTTTTAAATATTAAAATTTAGGCCTAATTTACTGTTAAATTTGTTAGTGTGACATTTTAAAATAAAAAAAATACTCACTTACTAATCATGTAACTAAAAGAATGACATGAATCTGAAACACACAAAAAAATTAAGGGGTTAATAATTGACTTTGTATTTTTAAGTCTGAAAATTAAGGGACTAAATTCTAAATTTATGAAAAGTACAGGAACTTGTGTCAAATTTTAGCCATTTTCCCCTACAGAGTGTGATTGTAAGGGGCACCCTCACCTTCTCCGTTGAAAACGTATAAAAGGAAAAGGAAAAACGAACCACACGAGGCTCCAAGAGAAATGGCGAAATCCATGGAGTGCTCCGATTATCGCGTTTTGCTCAAACCAATCCCAATTCCAATCTCGACCCAACCAACAACATGCTCTTCCTTCTCTGGGAAAGAAAAAAAAATCTTTATTTCTGCCTTGTTTTTCTTTTACTTTCTTCCTTCGAACCCATCAATGGTGACATTCCTGTTGCATCGGCTTTTGGGTTAGAACCCTTATCCAAAGTGATGGGTTTCATTTGATTTCAATCAAACTCCAAGGAATTTTACATTCACTGTAAGGAATGGTAGGTAGAGTTCATGTAATTTTCTTCAAAGCATACAATAAGATTACTAATTTGATCTCCCTAAAAACTGGTGCTGTTGATGCCACAGGAAATTACTGTAGGTTCCCATGTATGGGTTGAAGACCAGGAATTGGCTTGGGTTGATGGGGTTGTAACTAGTGTTAATGGAAATGAAGCTGAGGTTGAAACTATTAATGGGAACCAGGTAAGACAGATTTATGCTTCTTAAAAAGCTTTACATTTTGGTTCAGCTTTTTCAGTACTATTAATTGCAATGGATCTTAATAACCCAGTTTTTCAATTTTTTTCATCATAATGTTGGTTAGGTTACTACAAAGTTATCTAAATTGTATCCCAAGGATATGGAAGCACCCGATACGGGTGTTGATGATATGACTAAGCTATCATACTTGCACGAGCCTGCTGTGCTTCACAATTTGGCCACCAGATACGGAATCAAAGAGATTTATGTAAGATCAACCTCATTTTTGGTTTTGAACCATTAAGTATTGCTGCTATGAATCTGCTAGTGATACCTTTTCTGACCTTGTGGCAGACGTACTGTGGGAACATTCTCATTGCCATCAATCCATTCCAAGCAATCTCACATTTATATGATACTGAATTGATGGACAGCTATAAAGGGGCTCAACTAGGGGATCGGAGCCCTCATGTTTTTGCGATTACTGATGTTGCATATAGGTAACTATGTCTATGTTTTGTCTGTGTATAGTTTAAAGATAATGGAGCTGGTTGACTAAGAATTGTATAACTTTCAACTAGGGCTATGAATAACGAAGGCAAATCCAATTCTATACTAGTCAGTGGTGAAAGTGGGGCAGGTAAGACTGAAACCACCAAAATGATTATGCGCTATCTTGCATATTTGGGTGGCCATGCTGCTGCTGAAGCACGGACTGTTGAACGAAAAGTTCTAGAAGTAAGCTGGATGATCTAACTCTATTCTGAACTGAAGTAAGCTAATATTTCAATCTTTATCTTTGGCTTAGAGTCAAGTAAATGCTTGAAGCACACAATATGAGGACTAAAAAGTTTTGGAGCTGTCATTATGTAATTAATTAAGGCAATAATACATCATTGTTCTCTAGCGTGTTCTACAAGAGGTGTTAATGTGGTCATAGTTGTTGGGTGCAATGACTATGTTATGGTGTGATGTTATCCAAGAGTAGACTTAGCTATGCCTAAAAGTATTGGTGTTAAGACATATAGAAAACTATTTTGTGTTTCATGCTTTGTGCTTTAATTTGTAAGACGCAACAATCTTATTACAGCCTTTTTAAACACAGGGGATCTACTCATTGGATTATGGAAAAAATAATCTACTTATTTAACAGTGTGACAATTCCTCTAACATCGTCAAATGAGTAAGAGAAAAGTACACAAAAATAATATCCTTTAAATTTCCTTTGATTTCCTCTTCTAAGTTTATCTAGAAAGACTAGAATGAAAGAGTATCTCTAGGATAAAGACTAAAAATGGAAAAAAGGGTATATTTCCTCAAAATTTTAACCCAGGTATTATCCTTAAGATACTAGCATATAATGAAGAATTAGCATTGTGTGAGAAATCTTGCGCTTTAGTAGAGGGGCCTAACAAGCTCAGAGAGGATATAGAATGTGCAGTAAGGGAGCAGATGTTGGCATTTTAGCAGTAGTTTACAAGCTCAGAGAGGATAGAAAAAAAAAAGGGCTTGAACAGTTGCTTTTTTGCGTCTCTATATTCAGCTATTTTTCTTTGTCTTTTGGGGTCCATTTCTGAAAACTGCATGCGAATCAGTAAGATGGTTATTTTACTTGTTCAGACTACAAAGTCAGATTTTCATGTAATTTTGCCTTCATGCTGGATTCCACAAATGTTGATCTGGAGATGTAGCACACTATGACATGGTTGACAAACAAAAATATTGAATACAAATCAGATGAGGCAGTATGTAATATGTTAACTTTCTTGAAACCAGATGATTAAATGCATAGATCTTGAAAAGTAATAATTTTGTTACCATTTTATTGTTTTCGCATTTGTTTTAGTTATATCTTCGCCTCTATTTTACCTTTCATGAAAATCTATATGTACGTTTAACGAATTCTGGATCTGTAATAAACTACCTGCAAATAGAATCAGACACCCAAAAAGTACAAGGAAATTCAACTTTACGTGTAATAGTTATTCATTCTAGTTTTTCTTTTGACAAATCAATGGCGCCTAAATCTCCTTTTCCATTCATGTAGTTAAAATTTGAAATTATTAGTAGGTAACCTGGTTCCTCATTTTTTTCGTATGCATTTTTATCTACTTCTGAATGTTATGCACTAAATGTCTTGATGCAGTCAAATCCTGTTCTTGAAGCATTTGGAAATGCAAAAACTGTCAGGAATAACAACTCAAGGTGAGAAATTCGTGTTTGAAAACTTTCCAGTTATTTGGCTAGTCATTGAACCCAAAATTTTAAGTTTTATTGACTGGTTTGTGCCAAAGACTAACTTCTTATTTTCATCTTCTCATGCAACTTGTATATTATTCATTTCTCCCCTTTCAATTTATATTTTGTTAGCTTTTCTAGTTCAAGCTGTAAAGGTAAAAAGGTTGTTGAATAATGGATTTGCTTCCGTAGTGGCATCTTTGTTTAAATCACTACATTAGAAGTTCTTATCAAGCCTGATACTTCTTTTGAGAAAGTCAAACTAATAAAATCTCTTAGCTTCTCTCTCCTTGTAGCAAAAATTCTTTCTGCTGATAAGATTGAAGTGTTATAGTTTCAAATTTCAATGATCACTTGTTCATCATGTAATTTGCATAGTTTCTGACATTCTTCATGAATTGGCACAGTCGTTTTGGAAAATTTGTTGAGATTCAATTTGATGCATGTGGACAAATATCAGGGGCTGCCATCAGAACTTATCTCCTAGAAAAATCTCGTGTTTGCCAAATTTCAGAGCCTGAACGGAACTACCACTGTTTTTACCTTCTTTGTGCTGCACCACCGAAGGTTTATATTTAGCTTGATTCTACATTGTTGATTGCATAGCTCTTTAATAATTTTTCATGAAACTTTATCATAGCATTTCATCTGACCAGTTTTTTAAGTCCTGTCAGGAGATCGAGAAATATAAGTTGGGAGATCCTAAGTCGTTTCATTACCTTAACCAATCTAGTTGTTATGAACTGGTTGGTGTAGATGATTCCCATGATTATCTTGCCACCAAGAAAGCTATGGATATTGTTGGGATAAGTGTGGAGGAACAGGTCTCCCATCTGCTATGTAGCTTTGATGTATTTTGCTTGCCTGTCTTCTTTATGTAACCAGACTGGGAATAATATCTCCTTCTCTTTTTCAGGATGCAATTTTCAGAATTGTGGCTGCAATTCTTCATCTGGGCAATATTGCATTTGCTTTGGAGGGAGAAGATTCATCTGTGTTAGAGGATGACAAAGCCAAATTCCATCTTCAAGTTACAGCAGAGCTACTCATGTATGGCTATGTCCTAGGTTTTCTCTTGGCTTGCTGTTTCCTTTCCTATCCTGTCTCTCTGCATTAGGAGATCCACTGATCCTCATTACAGGTGTGATCTTGAAGCATTGGAAACTGCACTGTGTAAGCGCAATATGGTCACTCCAGAAGAAGTTATCAAAAGGAGCCTTGATCCACTTGGTGCAGCAATTAGCAGGGATGGTTTAGCAAAGACAATATATGCTCGTTTGTTTGACTGGTAAAATGCTAACTTCTGAAGCATTTATGCAGTTCCATAACTCATTTTAAACTGGATGGGTTTCTTATCAATGCCTCATTTGTGTTGCATCCAGGTTGGTTAAGAAAATTAATGTCTCTATTGGGCAAGATCCTGACTCAAAATGTCTCATTGGAGTCCTTGACATATATGGTTTTGAAAGTTTTAAAACTAGCAGGTAATGCTCAAGGACACCAGTGTATGTATTCTTGTCTGGGCATGAAAAATAAAAACCTTGTAATTTGCATCATCGATAATATTTTATCACTTTAGCTGTAGCTGCAATTCATTATTCATATTAAGTTACCTGTATCAGAAACAACCATTTTTTACATAAAAATGTGCTTTTGCAATTCTAAACTTCTAATTCCCATATTATGAATGTAATGCTACCCATCGTCCAATAAAGGGTTATTAACCAGTTATGATCCTGCAAAAAGGCAGGATCCTAAGTACTAGGTTGGTTTCTTGGAAATATATATTGCAGTTAGTAGATTTTCCTAGAGTAGCCATTTTCAAAGACAAACTGGCAGTATTTTTATTTTGGGATGCTTGCAGATCTAATGCATTTACTGCCTTACTAGACGATGGTCCCTACTCTGCATTAGAATTAGGTAGCTAATTTTTAAACCAGTTACTTTTCTCTCAACATCCAAGGTTAACATCTATCTACCAATAATGCATGGTTATAAGATGGGCTATCAAGAATTCATTTGAAAACTCCTTTATTCTTTTTTCTGATGTGAAGTTGTGATTGGGTAAAGAAGTTGGACATAGACCTTCTAATACTGAGTTGTTTCTTCAAGCATCTTAACATTTTGGAAACAATGGATCTGTGTTGTCAAGGGTGCAAGAAACACTGTAGGCATTAAAACAACTTTATAGTGCTTGAGATGCAAGGCAAAAATGTGTTTTTCCAAGTGAAGTAACATGCATGTGTTTTTGTATGCGTGATTGTGTAAATATAAAATAAACTTAAGATATATAGTGACAGTTTTAAACTTAAAAGAGTGGTCTAGCTTATCCTATAAAACATGCAGATTTCCTTTTCCTGTTGTTAGCCAACATGTATGATTTCCTTGTGGCCCCATGTATGTTGTTGAAAATTCAAACATTAGGAAGTGGAGAGTTTGATATTAGCCCTTTTTTACTAGTAAAGATACAATTAATAAATAAAAATTAAAATTAAAGAGCAGCCCTAGGTCCATGTGTGGTCAAATGCACCTCGTTAAAGGGGTATGAGGAGCTTTTGTTGTTTGAAGCTAATGCAAAACGCCTAGCTGAGATTGGGTGTATACCCTAATAACACTGCAATGGATTGCATATAATCTCTCCTTCACTGCCTTCCTGTAGTGTGATATTTTAAACAGTCTCTGTAGTTTTAACCAATGGACAAGTGTGGACTAAGGGGCATAATGGACCATATTTTTTAATTATTTTAAGTATTATTTTTGGGGCTTCTGTATTTATTTTTTATCTTTTGGGGATGGACAATTTCATTGTCTGAGTTGTTTAGACTTACAAGTTACAAGAACTGTTGAGATATTAAAGAAATCCAAGGCTTAGTTGTGATTTTGAGAAATTTATGAATTATAAAGTAACAGAAATTAATAATATTCAGGGCTAATTATTTTGGTTTTATGCATTATTCTGTGCAGTTTTGAACAGTTCTGTATAAACTTCACCAATGAAAAGCTGCAGCAACATTTCAACCAGGTATGAGGTTAGTCTCATGTGACAACTTTAGTTTTAGTTCAATCTTCCATTCTACGCACTGATATGGTTATACAATCAGCACGTGTTCAAGATGGAGCAATCTGTATACCAAGAGGAGGAAATAGATTGGAGCTATATAGATTTTGTTGATAATCAAGATGTTTTGGATCTTATCGAAAAGGTTGCATACTGTCCTTTTAACTGTTCACAGCACTTTGAATTTGACAAGTGTATCTACTTTTGTCTTTGTTCTTCACCTTCCAGTTATCGCTTAATCTTTGGTAGTCTCCCTACTGAAATTTTACCCTAAAGAAAAAGTATCTAAAACCCCTGGAATGAAACATAGATGTCACCACATAAGTGAAAGGATCTTGTTGGGACATGACACTAGTCAGTGTTATAAACTGAATGTGTTGAGAAATGCTTCATACTGGGGCTAGCATTGCTTATTTTATCCAGAAGATTAAAAGTGTCATAAGCATTTTTAGATTTTGATGGTCAAATTGTGTATGGTTTCATTCAGATTAATGTATATCATGATCTCTAATCTGTTCATGTATACTTATGGTGCATTTGTCTTAACTTCATGATTTTCACAGTGGTCTATCCGCCTTCTATATGCAAAGTGTACATTAGAAAAAAAAAAACATATAATCACAATATTATCAGCATGAATGGTAAAATATTATCGCAATATTATCAGCATGAATGAGTATGAAAGAAAAAGAGGTAATTGCATGCTTTAAGTGGTGGACATCTTTCAGCTTTATACATACGCATTAGTCTTTTTTGCCAACTTGTAATGTATATCCTTCTGTATCCTGGTTTTGAGTTATTATAGGGGTATATTTTTCTGTTCCATATTTTCTTAGTATGTGCACAAGATCTGCTGAATAGCAAATTTTTTTTCACAGATTTCTAATTTCTAATGCTTCTGCAGAAACCAGGGGGGATCATTTCTCTTCTTGATGAAACATGGTATGAAAACTTTTTTTTTTCACAATTACTGTGACATTGAAGCAATGCTGCATTTGAATTAATGTATTTCCTAATTCAGTATCCTGTTCATATGTGATGCTTATGAAGTGTAATGTTTTCTTTTTTATCTTCTTACATGGTTGGTATTTTTTGTTATACAGCATGTTTCCGAAATCAACCCATGAAACCTTTGCCCAAAAGCTCTATCAGACATTCAAGGATCACAAACGCTTTGTAAAGCCAAAATTGGCTCGCACAGAGTTCACCATTGTCCATTATGCAGGAGAGGTTAGTTATGAGTCCTCGTTTTTACCTGTTAAGAGTCTCACAGTGTTAGTCTTTGCATATGAGGTCTATTATTCTGTGAATATTTTCAGGTCCAGTATCAGTGTGATCAGTTTTTAGACAAAAACAAAGACTATATTGTTCCTGAACATCAGGAGTTGTTGAGTACTTCCAAATGTTCCTTTATAGCTAGCCTTTTCCCTTCACTTAATGCGGAGACACCTAAATCTGGCAAGTTCTCATCTATTGGTTCTCGTTTCAAGGTATCTTAATTTTGCTAGCATTTCCATAAACTAGTCATGGATTTATATTTATGCATATATATTCTTAAATGTGTTGAAAAATAAATGATTTGTTGAGCCATGCCATGTGTTCTGAAGATTTCAATGTCTCAGTGAAAGGTGAAATCTTATGTTTTGGCCTCGTTGCTGCAGTTACAGTTACAACAGTTGATGGATATACTAAATTCTACCGAACCCCACTATATAAGATGTATAAAACCAAACTCTGATTTAAGACCTGAAATATTTGAGAATGTCAGTGTCTTGCAGCAACTACGTTCTGGTGTAAGTATACTTGGTATTGCATCACAATATCACAATTATTTATTTGTCAATTTGTGTGCATTCTAAACTAATTGTTAGTTGTATAGGGTGTTCTAGAGGCAATCAGAGTCAAGTGTGAGGGATACCCTACTAATAGAATCTTTAGTGAATTTCTAGAGCGATTTTCTATTCTTGTGCCAGAAGTTTTGAAAGAGAAGTGAGTATTCCTCTACATAACTGATCAGAAATGGGAAAAGAAAAACATATGCATTTTTTTTTCTTGGATCTAAAAGATGCTGTTTGGTTAAGTTCTGCTTATGAAGTTCTTGCATTCATCTTTAGTGTTGAAGAAAATGTTGCATGCAAATCAATTATGGAGAAGGTGGGGCTTTCAAATTATCAGGTAATTCAAGAACTTTCCTTTTTCATTCTCTTTTTGACAACAGAATTGAGATTACATCGATAGAAATGAATAAGTGAAATGGTTACATATATCAAACCTGGTTAGGCACAATGTTTGAGAAATTGATAGCTGGAGGGCCTTGAGATCATGATCATTGTTTAAGTTTTTTACAGTATTTACCTCACTTCTAGAATGGCCATAAAATGTATTTGAAGGCAACTTCAGCCTTTGCTTCTTGAAAATATTTGTGGTTATAGATGCTCGTGTATTGAGATTCTGTTGCAAGATGATGTATTCTATGAGCCATGAGTTGTTTTGCAGATAGGGAAAACTAAGATTTTTTTGAGAGCTGGTCAGATGGCAGAGTTAGATGGACGCAAAGCAAAATTACTTGGAGAGTCAGCAAAGGTTATTCAAAAGCAAGTTAGATCCCGTATAGCTCGTAAATGCTATGTTCGTATCCAAACGGCTTCTATTTGTATACAAACTGTTTTGAGGGGTGAGTCTATGTGCTAAAATTAAGTCATATATAGAACCAGTATCGTTCAGCTTATTTATCATGTTAAGTAATTTGGTTCCTATCAAATATCTAATTAACCCAGGTTCTTTTTATTTTTCTTCTAATTTTATTTTGTTGTCGTCGGCTTGTAGGGATGATCACTGCATGTAATAATTTTTTGCATTGATCTTATTTTTGTATCTTCTAGGACAACTAGCTTGTGAATCACTTAAATTCAGGAAAAGAACAGCAGCTGCTGTCAAAATTCAGAAGTCTGCCCGCAGAAAATCTGCTAGTAGGAAGTACACTAATATCAAATCTTCAGCAATTGTCGTGCAGACAGGAATACGTGCCATGGTTGCTCGTAATGAATTCAGATCTAAGATGCAAAACCATTCTGCAACTATACAGGTTATTGTCCAACTTTTCTTTAATGCCTAAAGAATTATCTTATCATGTTTACAAGTTGATTATTTCAAGCAAAACCCTGTGGGTATTATTGGCGATGTCATAATGCTGTTTCATCCTATGCGATAAAAAAGGTATCAGTTCTTTCACAAAGCATATTACAGTGGGTATTGTTTTACTTTGTTTGTTAAGTTTGTAATTAGCATTTAATATTTGCAGAACTTATTGAACTGCGTTCTGGCTAACTCTCATTTCCTATACCCTTAACATCAAGCGAAGCTTTTAACTTTTCGACAACTTTATTTATTGGTTTCTTTTTTCATGTTCTATTCTCTTTCCTTGTCTGTTGTCATATCTAAATGCTGTATATATGCTTTCTATCAACTATCTCCTTTATTAGCTTCGGCCAGTAGAATTCCACCCTCCCTCATCTTGGTTAGCTTTGTGCTAGGTGGCTCAATGTCATTCTAAAGCACCTTCCTTCGAAAAAGGAGTTCAGAATTGGACTCCTCCCTTTTCAAACTTAAAAAACAAACTGCTCGTAGATATGTGCTGGGTCAAAGTCTTTAACTGTTTTCATATGTTTGAATTATTTTCTTCTGTAATAAAAAGCTGCAAGTTAAAATAGTTGAGTAGCTCTACTTCTGTAACTTCTCACCAAATCGTTGGTGAGCTTTGGGTTCTTTAGCTCATTACCTTTGTTGCACTTCAAAATAGCTGTATGTACATTAGGAAATATCAAAAGGAACATATAGGAGGGAAACTTGGTTTCTTCTTATTTCCCTATTCTTATGAGTTCACTACATATTAATGCACTATCACTGTGTAGGCTTGTCACTATTAGGCACTTAAACATGCAATGTCACTGTCAGTGACATTCTGCTGATCTTTTTCTATATAAGTGCTTAACATAATTCAGTAAAATCAAGAATTATTCTGGGTTGAGCAATTCCTTTTTCATCTGTTCTCATAAGACCCATTGTGGAATCATACTTAACCAAAGAGTGGAAGTAGTAGCCTCTAACTACTTTAGAGTCTTAATCTCCTTTCTTTGCCTGCAATAATGTGCATTGCAATTTTTCTTAGGCTGCTACAGAAGAAGAAGAAAAGGACAGTGGAAAAGAAGAAGAGGACATTGGAAAAGAAGAAAAGGACAATGGAAAAGAAGAAAAGGACGTTGGAAAAGAAGAAAAGGACGTTGGAAAAGAAGAAAAGGATGTTGGAAAAGAAGAAAAGGACAGTGGAAAAGAAGTCGAGGAACCCGAAGATAAAGAGCCAGAAAAGCAACCAACTGTAAGATACATAAACATGTCTGAAGATACCTGCTAGCCTTCATGTCCTGTGTGCTAAATGTGAATGTTGATGTTCTCTATACTTTGACCCTAAAAAAAAAGTTGCAGTTCATTTAGTTATAGGTAATATATTGGAGCTCAGGATAATTTTCTTCAAAACTGTTTCCGGAGATCTAGATTTGCACAAATGCATAGTAAATTTTATCTACATTGGATTTTCTGTACTCTTCTTCCTGAGAAGAAGTATTAGACTTTTAAATAGATATCTTTGAAAATATTACAATACTTGAAAACACAAATAAGAAAAAAAGTTAATTTTAAATTTATGCCACTAGAGGTTGGTATTAGGATCAAGGAAGACAGGAGACTGAAACTAGGAAACTTTATAACCAATAAAAATTAAAATTTTGCTGGCTTTTTTTTTCTTAATTTTGAAATAATTTTTTACTGACTTATTTCTAATGCAGTTAGGAAAATAAAAGTAGATCTAGAATTAGAAACTAAGCAACCAAAGTTCAATAGTTTTAGTCAATAACTGTCGAAAGATATAAACATTGATGTCCTTTTCTGTCCAAATGAAAGGTTTTGTCTAGATAAATCTGTATATCAGTTAAAGGCGGTGAGCACTATAGATTATATGTATTAAAGATCATATATACAAACATAAATGTATATGCACTCATCTATGTATGCATATACAACAATTATCTGCATGTGTGGTATCTTTTAGTGAAGACACTTTTAAGCAGGGTACTTTAAAGTTTAAACTATGAATTTCTGAACTGTCTGAGAATTTGAATTTCTGCACTGTCTGAGAATTTGAAAGTTGAGAAATGGAGAAGGGTTTTCCTCCATTGCTTTGAATTGGATGATGAGAAGAAAATGCTTAGCAGACATTATGACAGTGTTGATGACGCTGGCTGTTACGAGGGTTGACAAATTTATCATGATTAAATTTGTGTCATTTAGTTTTCATGATCTCTAACTGAACTCCTATTATTTGTATAGGTCGAAGTACAAGAGAAAGAAGAGCTACCGGATCCTCCAGTAGCTGTACTTGAGCAGAACAAACCTGACAAAACCTATGTGTCTCCTGACAAAGAGCAAGAGGTCACGGAGGAATCAAATGAACCGTATCATATTGTTGAAGAAATATCAAGCCCCATCCAAGATGTTTTAACAGCTGAGGAGCTTCCATCAGAAGTTGAACAGCTAAAGGTACTGCTACGATAAATCTGTTCTTTGATTAATCCATTGTTCTTCACATATGCTTCTCAATTGTGTTTCCAGATAAATGCAAAGGAATAAAAAATTGTGTGGCCTAATAAATTTTCATTAAAAAAACGTTGCATGCTATCTCAAAGTTATGGTGAATTACTCCTGACCTGTAAAGCGGCCTAATCTCAAAATTGTGATGTGAGAGAACCCTGCAAAGTGTGCAGATATAAGGAATGATGAATGTGCAGAAATTAAACAAAGCATCAGAAAAAGGTTAAATAACATAGACACATACTTTTGAGTTATTATTAAAAAATTTGAATTTGGAATGACCAATAAAGGAATAGATGGTCCTTTATCTTTCAGGTTAGAACCTAGTGAGCACTTAACCATCTTTGTAACTTCTCAAGCTCATTTTCCTCCGGTCCTGGATTGGTGGAAATAAAATCGAGAACTTCTGAATATCTAACATTAATTTCAACTTTGCATCTTATGAAACTCTGCTACTAAGCTATGATAGTGTTGCTTCTCATGCCACTGATGGAAACCTTAGCAGCACCCATGTCCCATTTTCTAAGCACAAGGAAAAAAGGTGTTCATTTGAGATTTCCTTTTTTTTACATCAATTAGTTCCAGTCCGAATTCTTAAAACTGAAGACCATGCTTTAGCCACCCAGATGTTCATTGAAATTGCCATTAAGCCATGGGAAACAAAACATAAGTTATTAGGATAGAGTTTTTTCATTGTATGTTTTCTTGTTTGGCTTGACATGCTTCACCATATCTTAATTGAGATAACTATTTACAAGCTTTGAATTTTGAACCTTTTAATGTTGTTTTCACTAAGAGTGCTTTTTTATCTTACAGGTCCTCTTGATAGGAGAAAAGAAAAGAGCTGATGAATATCAAAAGAAACATGCTGAAGCCCAAGAATTAAGCGAGCAAAGACGCAAGAAATTGGAAGAAACTGAAAAGAAAGTACATCAGCTTCAAGAATCTTTGAACAGGTGGTGTTTTTTTATCACCCTTTACGATTTATCATACAATTTACTGATGTTAGCTGGATAACTTGCTATGTTTTTTGTTTAGAAATTGTTCTAGCCTTATATTTATTGGGCAAACAGCATATCCTCTAAGAAAATACAATGATATATGATTAAAAAGTTTTAAATTTTACGTAAATATTTTTTTATGGTTTGAGATCATTGATGAAATCACACTCTGTTCAAGATCAGTGGTGCAACTTGCTTTTGGTGAAACAACACTGCAGGGAAAATGGGGATATCACATGAAAAATACAAGGGAAAGAAATCATTGGAAACGATAGTTACCGAGTAGAGCTGCATTACATTGATTATAACTCTAAGATTGTTCTGATAACTGCCTTATGGTTACAACCATGCTAGTTAACATTCAATAAAGCTCTTGCTTCCTTGTTTACTTACACTAGTTCTGGTTTTTCAATGTCTCAGGCTATTATTCAGTATGTCTGAGCAATTTTCACAACTTAAAACAATTTTACAGACTCCATCAAGTTCAAAACCAGCCTCTCCACCCATTGCTCGAGTTGATTACTTTGATAATTCGGACAACTCTGATGCTTCATCAACTGGCTCAGATTTTGCATTTCCAGCTTCAGGTCGTGATTCAGCCAACAACTCTTGTCCCCGTCCTAAAGCTCCCCAGGTGCATGTTAAAGATGCTACAGCCACTGAAATTACAGGTTAGCCTTGATTTCTTGATGCAAATGCGGTTTGGACTCAGAATTAGCTTCATTTTAGAGTAACACCTCTCTTTAGGGACAAAAAAAATTGCCTGGTTTAGCAGATTCATTTTAGTTAATATTTGATGATGGGAGGATGTGTAGGTAGCAACTGTTTCATTTTTCTTAGTTTTCGGAGACCCGCATTGTGCAGGTACTGCGGACAGTGATAAGGAGGGGGCATTTGATGACTACTTCTGATGGATCTTTGTGCTTCTGCTTCATCTTATCTATAGATGACAGATATAAACACAATTTTAGTAGAGAATTACAGTGTAGGCATGCAAAACACAATCCAAATTCTTACACATAAAAGATGCAAGATTTGTATATAGGAGTAAGATTCTTAGGGTTCTTTAGGTCAAATAGTTAGCTAATCCTTTCAAAATGCCATTCCCCTAGTGGATATGCATTAGTTTCATTTGTATCTTCACTAACAGTCGCCATGACTTGTCTCTAACAAGTATATTGAAAATGTCTCAAAATGAGGTTCTCTGCATTATCTGTGTTATATATTTTTGTTAACGAATAACAAAATGAACCATATACGATTGAGATGTCTGTTGTGCTTCATAAAGAAGGCAAGCATTGTTGGCCCCAGAGCTTAGTCAGTTGGTTCATGTAGCCATCCTTAAGAAGTTGCATCCACCATCTCTGTGTGGTTCATATCTTAACATCTACAATCTTTTCCGCTTCTTTGGACTGGAGCTTCCTTTTGTACCAAAAAACGTGGAAAAAGGCATTGTTAAGAAAGTAGGGAGGAGGCTGCAAACACTGACAACCAAAGAAGCATCAGAAGGGAACTATAGCTTCAGGTTGGCTGGCAAAGGCCAATTCTATCATGGTTTGAATTGGCATGTTATATGCTATGTAATATATATATATATATAGCCATTGATGTATTTCTTTTTTCAATTCAAACATGAATTAATTAGCTAGCAAACCCATTTAATAATTACAAAACAATGAAGCAAGGCAGCATAATGCCTTTTACACTTTTGAATTGATTGGGAATATTTCTTTTCACATGCTGTATACCCCTTTTCGGTGCATACATATATTTATATATACATACATATCTATATGCTATTTCATCATTGATCTCAGAGATTAGTAACTTCTCTTTTTTTTTTTTTTATTTCTCTTATCCATGTATATCCTATGAATTAAATCCATCTTTTAGGTAATTAATTTAGTCTTGATTCGATCAAGAATCTCCACCTTTAGTTTAGTTTCAAAATTTTATTCTAAATAATTAAGCACCAGTGGTCTAGTGGTAGATTAGTACCCTGCCACGGTACAGACCCCCGGGTTTGATTGCCGGCTGGTGCAGTCACATTTTTTTGCTCTATATAGCTATTGAAATTTTTTCCCCAATAACACAGGAAAAAAAAAGGTTCCAAACGAAAAACAAATTATTGGATTAGAGAATCGAAATCAAGAAGAAAAAGAACCTATAGGTGAAGGGGGTCTTGTATCAGATGCGCAAAAACAAGGAAATTTTAAATCCGCTCTCAAACTAAGAAAAAGATGTTGAAGAAGATTATGATAAATCAGACAAAAAAAAACGTAGAAAGAAAAAGTAATACAAGAGCAACACGGAAGCAAAGCTTGATTTCTTCCTAAAAAGGTATTTGCGTTTTCAATTGAGATGGGATGATTCTTTAAATTAAAGAATAATCAATAATATTAAAGTATATTGCCTCCTGCTTAGACTGATAAATCCAAACGAAATTGTTATATCCTCTATTCAACGGGGAGAAATGAATTTGGATATTTTGATGATTCAGAAGGATTTAACTATTAGAGAATTAATGAAAAAAGGAATATTGATTATTGATCCAGTTCGTTTGTCGGTAAAAAATGATGGACAATTTATTCTATATCAAACTATAAGTATTTTGTTGGTCATAAAAATAAACACCAAATTAATCAAAGATACCAAGAAAAAAATTATATTGATAAAAATCATTTTTATGAATTTATTGCAAGACATCAAAAAATGACTGAAAATAAAGACAAAAATCATTATGATTTGTTTGTTCCTGAAAATATTTTATCCCCTAACCACAGGCGAGAATTACGAATTCGAATTTCTTTCAATTCAAGGAATAAAAATGATATGCATAGAAATGCAGTATTTTTAAATAATGTAACAAGTTGTGGTCAAGTTTTGACTAAAAACAAATATCTTGATAGTGATAAAAAGACACTAATTAAATTAATGTTCTTTCTTTGGCCTAATTATCGATTAGAAGATTTGGCTTGTATGAATCGATATTGGTTTAATACTAATAATGGCAGTCGTTTTAGTATGATAAGGATCTGTATGTATCTGAGTCTGAAAATTCGTTAATGGTCCACTTTAATGGTACCTTTTCCCCTATATTATGTATGTATCGTGCCGGGTATATGAAAATAAATAGATGGTCACAAGGATTGTCTTACATTTTATTCTGATACACGATACTAATTTAATGACATACATATCAATTAGATCGACAAATGAATCAATAAAATCCTCTAATTTAAACTCTCATATTTTCTCTTTTGTAGAAATCTCACTCTTTTGTATCCCTATACGAATCAAATCGAAACCCGGATTGATTAATTTTATTTGAAAAAAATGATAAAGTTCATAACGAACTTAAAATTATCGTGTATATCAAAATGACTGGTATTATTATTACTGATCAGTAAAATTCACATTCAAAAAAAGGGGAAAACTTTTTGGTTTTATGGTAAAAAATTCATTCCTCGTAGATATTTTTCAAGAAAAAAAAAAGAAAACAGGGGGTTTGTTGAATTTCAAATAGTTAGTTTCACCAATAAGATACGAAGACTTACTTCACATTTGAAATTGCACAAAAAAAACTATTTATCTCAGAGAGGTATAGGTAAAATTCTAGGAAAACGTCAATGACTGCTATCTTATTTATCAAAGACAAATAAAACACGTTATAAAGAATTAATTGGTGAGTTGGATATTCGGGAACCAAAAAATTGTTAATTTGAAAATTTTGAATTAGTCGATTTATTAGATTTTCATTTTGATATACTTGTTTTCGTTTTCAACAATTCATGTAAGAATGAATCGAGGAAAAACTTATGAATCTATCAGCTACAGAAAAAGACCTTATGATAGTCAATATGGGGCCTCACCACCCATCAATGCATGGTGTTCTTCATCTCATCGTTACTCTAGATGGTGAAGATGTTGTTGACTGTGAACCAATATTAGGTTATTTATACAGGGGAATGGAAAAAATTGCAGAAAACCTAACAATTATACACTATTTGCCTTATGTAACGCGTCGGGATTATTTAACCACTATGTTCACGAAAGCAATAACCATAAATGGACTAGAATAGTTGGGGAATATTCAAGTCCCTAAAAGGGCCAGCTATATCAGAGTAATTATGTTGGAGTTGAGTCGTATAGCTTCTCATCTATTATGGCTTGGACCTTTCAGGGCAGATATTGGTGCACAGACCCTCTTTTTCTATATTTTCAGAGAAAGAGAATTAGTAAATGATCTATTCAAAGCTACCACCGGTATGAGAATGATGCATAATTATTTTCATATCGGAGGAGTGGCAGCCGATCTACCTTACGTCTGGATAGATAAATGTTTGGATTTCTGTGAATATTTTTTAACAGAAATTGTTGAATATCAAAAACTTATTACACGAAATCCTATTTTTTAGAAAGAGTTGAAGGGATAGGCGTTATTGGTGGAGAAGAAGCAATAAATTGGGGTTTATTCGGCCCAATGCTACGAGCATCTGGAATCAAATGGGATCTTCGAAAAGTTGATCATTATGAGTGTTATGACGAATTTGATTGGAAAATCCAGTGGCAAAAAGAAGGAGATTCATTAGCTTGTTATTTAGTCCGAATAAGTGAAATGACGGAATCTATGAAAATAATTCAACAGTTCCTGGAAGGAATTTCGGGTGGTCCCTATGAGAATTTAGAAATGTGATGCTTTAATCGAGAAAGGGATCCAAAATGGAATGATTTTGAATATCGATTCATTAGTAAAAAAACCTTCTCCCATATTTGAATTACCGAGACAAGAACTTTATGCAAGAATGGAAGCCCCAAAGGGAGAATTAATAATTTTTCTGATAGGGGATCAAAGCGGTTTTCTTTGGAGATGGAAAATTCGCCCGCCGGGTTTTATCAATTTGCAAATTCTTCCTCAGTTAGTTAAAAGAATGAAATTGGCTGATATTATGACGATACTAGGTAGCATAGATATCATTATTAGAGAAGTGGATCGTTGAAATAATAATTTATACGACAGAAGTAGAAGATATCAATTCCTTTTACTCATTACAATCTTTAAAAGAGGTCTATGGGATCATATAGATGTTGGTCTCTATTTTGACTCTTGTATTAGGAATCACAATAGGTGTACTAGTAATTGTATGGTTAGAAAGAGAAATATCTGTAGGAATACAACAATGTATTGGGCCTGAATACGCTGGTCCTTTGGGCATTCTTCAAGCGCTAGCAGATGGAACAAAACTGCTTTTCAAAGAATCTAGAGGCAATACTTGTTTATTTAGTATTGGACCGGCTATAACAGTCATATCAATTTTACTAAGTTTTTCAATAATTCCTTTTAGCTCTCACCTTATTTTATCCGATCTCAATATCGGTATTTTTTTATGGATTCCTATTTCAAGTATTGCTTCCGTTGGACTTCTTATGTTAGGATATGGATCAAATAATAAATATTCCTTTTTAGGTGGTCTGCGAGCTGCTGCTCAATCGATTAGTTATGAAATACCATTAACTCTATGTGTTTTATCAATATCTCTACGTGCGATTCGTTGAAATAGAAACTTTTATTTTACCCATTCCTTTCATTCTAGAAAATAAGCTGAGTTGATAAACTAAATTAGATAGTTATATATGAGTGAAAGAAAGCAACTTATAAATTCGTAGTAAATTAAACAAAAAAATAGAATCTCATTTCCTATGTACAAGAGTTAAGTGGAAGAAAATGTAAGCGCATTAAGTCTTTACCCCAAGACGGGTTAATTAGTCAATCTAGCTTGAAGCGGGCTAAAAAGATCAATCGTATAGAGTTTTTACTATCCTTTGTATGGATTCCCATATATGTATTGCTAAACAAACGGGGGATTGAACAAAAAATGAGTGGATGGTTAGGAACACCAAAATACATAAGGGATTGGTAATGGAGATTATGTAAATTATATAAAAAGAGGCTTCTGGATAACATAAAAAGAATACTAATTGGGGCTTTAAATTCGTAGAAATGATTAGGCGGTACTCCCCATGATTCTGGTCCAGAGTATCCTCCTATCTGCCGATTAAAGCAATGACTATTAGGAACGAAATAATCCTTTACAATTTTTTAGTTTAAGCTCCATTTGTGATTTTATCAGATTCAAAAGCAGAATAGGAATGAAAAAGAAATCTTTTTTTTTATTCTTTCTTTCATAAATATAGAGAGATCTAATAATTTCTTATACCTATGGGTTCTTTTTCTTTTTGATTTCGATTCTCTAACCCAATTGTAAGGACTCATTTTTGCCCGGAAGCCCAGACCCAATTACAAATAAAAATAAAATACCCCAGCCCAATTACTAAACCTAACCCAAGCTCAAACTACCCAACAGGCCCAAAATTAAAAAAAAACCTAGCCCAATAACCTAAAACACTTTCAGCCAAAGGGAGGGACAGAAACCCTAGGGCGCGCCGCATGGCCGCCTCACACGCCAGCCTCAGCCTTGCTACCACCACCGTTCGTTGCACGTCCCATCAGCATCGCACGTCACTGCCACCATGGCCTCCTTCACGCACGTCTGGCACCTACAAAACACCCATAACACGCCAACAGAAACAACAAAAAGGAAAAAAACAAAGAGAAAATAAACCAACAAGCAGAGAAAATCCAAATCGCAAAACGACAAAATAAATAGAAAACTAAGTAGTTAAATCGGCTATAAAAGCCGAGATCTAGGTATTGTAATTTTTTTGGACACTTTAAAATATTGGAAATAAAATAACAGAAGGTTAATGCCCTATTTCATCTTTTTTTTTCCTCTCTTTTCGATCTATCCATTAATTGTATTTTATTTATTTATTTTTTACAAATCTGTTCTAAAAGGAAACTATTAATAAAGAAAAGAAAGGGAGAAAGAAACATACCCAAATCGCTCCACAAGCGCCGTCGCCGGAGTCTTTCGGGTCGCCAAAATCGGACCGAAAAGGGTGGCGTTTGGGGTTTCTTCTCACGGCCCTACGGCCATGAAGGCTCGGCCTTCAGTCGGTCGTCAAAGCGGGGTTAAAAACCCAGATTTCTGCTACTCCGGCCACCGTCTACGACGGGGTCACGACGGCGCAGGCGACAGCCCTATCGGTCGGATGGAGGGGCTGAGAGAGAACTAAACTATTCTCTGTTGTTTTTTTTTGGAAAAATGAAGCTGGAAGTTTTTTTTTCTTTTTTTTTTACCATTTATATAGGGTATAAAACGAAGCCGTTTTGGACCTTAATATTGGTGGCCAAAATGACGTCGTTCAGCATTTAGACCCGAAATTCACACGACCCGCAAGGAGGATCCGCGCGTTTTCGTTAAAGGGGATATTTGCGCGATAAGTCCCCCCATTTTTAGGCACGTTCAATGTAGTTTTTTTTATTTTTCGATTTCAGACTTAAATATTGCTTGTGTTTCAAATTGGTCCTTAGACCATGTGCAGACTTTAGCGCCCTAAACGGTGTCGTGTTGGGCCTAGTAAAAGGGGTTATTTTCGCGGTTGGCCCTTACGAATTTGATTTGAATTTCAATAACGCCCTTTCAGTTTTTTTAAATTTGCCTATGATTTTATTCCCATTCCATTTTAACCTATTACGAAACGGTGCACTTCAAGGGCTGGGGAATAATTTCCCATTTGGCCCCTACAAATTTGGGCACGTTTCGTTCAGGCCCCAAATTGCTCTTTCTTTTTTTTAGATTTGCCCCTTTAATTTCTGTTTTAATTCCAATTCGGTCCTGGGACCATTAAATTTGTTTTTTAAAATCATTTTTAGAAAAAAAAACTGTTATTTTTATTTTGTTAAAATTTTTTTATATATAAAAAATCAAAATCAAATGCCTTATTAATTTAATTTATGTATTTAACACTTCCATTATTATGCCTTCATATTTTTGTTTATTATTTATTATCTTCGTTTATTGCTCCTATTATGGTTGCTTATATGGTCATTATCATTATTATTATTATTATTGTTCCATGTTTTCTTATTTGTATTATTATTATTGTCTTTGTTCATGCATGTTAATATTGTGATTCGTTACTATTAATGCCATATGTTTTTATATTTTGCAATATCGTGTTCTTATTATTTGGAATGTATGTTGTACTATCGTTACGAGTCATGCATAACCTTCTTGTACATATTAAACAATTTCTTTTAAAGCATAATCAAATAAATTACGCGCATATTGATAGATATTTCATCGACTTTCACCCATTGTCCAAAAAAGGAAAAAGTTTTAAAATAAGGGAACATTTCGCGTTTTTGGGATTCGAGAAATTGTACCCTAAATTGCTGGGTCTCAATTTTCTCGTTAAACCTAAATAGCAAAATATCCTTTTAAATTTCCAAACACATAAAATTTCAATAAAAATCAAAGGCAAACTCATTCTCAAGGGTTCAAATATCGCGTCCTAACTTACGAGATGTGACATATTGCTATCGCGGGACGAGTGGACCTTTGCTGCTTAACTCAAGCGTTTTTTTAAATTAACATTAATTAAGAAGAAATCTTGCCCTAACTTACTGGGCATGATCCCTTTTCTTTCTCAAGTTTTAAATGATCTCGGGAATTACAAAAAGATTGTGTCCTAACTTACTGGGCATGATCCCTTTTTCAAATCCGAGATAGCTAAATATCTTTTAAATAGGTAAATTTTTAGCATTCATTCGCGCATCGGGAATTCAAGACATTGTTTCCTAACTTATTGGATATAATCATCTTTCTTGATTAACGTGAAATATGCCTTCTTTCCCAAAAATTTTTAACATTTTAATAAAGGATCGTATTTTAAATCTCTTTAAAGTTTTCAATCTTCGACTCTAAGACATTAATTAATCAACTAGGTACCGATTTTGGGCGTTACGAGGGTGCTAATCCTTCCTCATACGTAACCGACTCCCGAACCCGTTTTTCTAAATTTCGTGGACCAAAATTGTTGTTTTAATAAAATTAAATCGTTTATTAAATACAACCACTTTTCTAGGTAACCCGATCTCACCTTATCAAAAAGGATTGGTGGCGACTCCTGTTTTCGTTTTCGTTTTCAAAATCCAAGTCGACCCTGTTTTCACAAAAAAATGGTGTCAACAGCTTGGCGACTCCACTGGGGACGAAAAAGAGAGTCAAGCCACGTATTGATTAGTTTTTGTCTTTTTGTCGAAAATCGAGAATTTGATTAAAATTTACGATCCTTTCATGGCATTTCATTCGTCTTTATTACGATCTTCATCATTGTGGTTTTATAATTATTGTGTTGGTTTAAGTTTTGATATATTTTTGCACATTGCATTACATGACCGTTGGTCACACATTTTTAAGTAGGAGTGAGAAGCTACTCCTTCGTGAGGTTTTTACCTCCGTGCAGGATAGTGGATCGCTTTCGGGATACATCCGTACTTATGTCTTCGTGAGATTTTCATCTCCGTGCAGCCATAGGGAAATGTATTCCCCTGAACCGAACTCGGTCCGTATGAGCCCATAAGGGGTGAGGATCGAGGAATCTGCCGGTTCGGGTACCTCAACTTTAGAACCAATCCACATGTAGAAGACCTTAGAAGCCTACCCTAGGTAGAACCACGCCAAACCTAGTAATCACCCAAATAGACGCTTTGCTTACTCTTTTTTTATGCTTTGGGTTCTAGTTTGGTGCACAATACTAACTTATTCTATTTTGCTTTGATTGCATGACATTTGCATTTCAAAAGAGGTGTTGGTTCACGTTCGGTATCTAAATAGAGAGCTCAACATGGAAAGGAAGTTTCTTGGTAAAGTGGAAGATAATGCGGCCGTCCGAGTTTGGTCTGAAAAAGTTTAGCAAGAAAAGGGTGATAGCCTCGTGGAAGGATACGTGTCAGAATTATGGGACTTCACTCGCATTAGCGTGACTCAGAATAGTTTGCAAGAATTAAAAGAGATATGGGATCAGTGGGATAACAACATCAAGCAGCTCTTTTACAGTAACTATGGTGATCTACCTTATTTGCTTAGTGTAAAGGTAGACAAACACTTATTTTGAGCCCTCGTGTAGTACTAGAATCTAGCCTACAGTTGTTTCACGTTTGGGAAAGTAGATTTGGTACCCACAGTAGAAGAATATACGACCTTGCTACGGTGTCTGAAGATTCAAGTCGATAGGGCCTATTCAAGAGCAGCCTATGTCCCGACATTTTTGAAGAAATTAATGAGTATTACAGGAATGAGCGAGCAATGGGTCGAGGCTCGGATTAAGCAAAAGAGAGGTAACAAGTGCATACCTTGGAAAAATCTACGAGATCTGATCTTGGCACATCCGGATGTGAGAAAAAAGGTTGATATTTTTGCCTTGAGCATTTATGGTTTAGTCGTCTTCCCCAATGCGTTAGGGCATGTGGATGAATCAGTTTCAGATTTGTTCGACAGGCTTGACAACAGGGTCACACCGGTCCTAGCGATTTGGGCTGAAACCTTCAGATCTCTAAATGCGTGTCAAAGAGCGAGTGAAAGAAGGTTCATCGGATGCGCGCAACTGCTATTGGTGTGGTTTCATAGTCACTTTTGGAAAGTAGAAAATGTCTCCTATAGGGTATTCTCATAAAACTACTCCCCATTAAAAGAACTAGTGGCTACACCAAGACGAGACGATATCACGGAAGAGAAATGGATGGTGATTCTCCAAAATCTTCAAGAGGAGGATGTCGAATGGAGAGCCCCATGGATGACCCCTAATGAGATTTTGTATCGGTGTAGAGAGTTCGATTGGGCTCCTTTACTCAAAATTTGGGGAGCCGTTGGATACGCCCCTTTGCTAGTCTTGAGGCAGTACAGATTTAGACAGTTCATACCAGCAACACAAGGGTTGGCTCAGTGTGAATTTTCATCCAAGGAAGATAATTACAAGAATAAGGTTCATGAAATATCGAATGCTTGGAACCAAACCCGCAGAATGAAGATACTTGCTGTAAATCCAATGACAACTCCCGAGTATAGTTGGTGGTGGGAAAGAAGGATCAACGATAACATTCCCGTGTCGAGCCAAGAAGATGCTCGACCAATAGAGGAGCATCTACAAGTAGTTCCATCAGAATTAGAGATCATCAAACAGGACTTCGAAAAAAGAAGTTCGGAGCTGGGAAAGAAAATTGAGCAGCTAGAAGAGGAAAAGATGCGTTTGGGACTAGATGTCGATATCCACAGTTTGGAAGCCGAAAAATTAAGGAAAGGGAACAACAAGGCTGAAGAGGATTTAGATAGTCTAAGAGCTAATTATAAGAAGTTACGATTGTCGATAAGAACTGCTGGTCTGGGTAAAACGACAGAGCAATGGCAGTAGGAGATCAAGGAATAAAGGACCAAGGCTGATCCATGGGAAAAGAAATTTCAAGATGCCCAAGCTCAAGAGAGCACTTTGGAGAAAAGCTTGTTAGAATGCCGGAACGAAGAAGCAAGATTAAAGGCCCGAGTAGCAGAGTTAGAAAAGTCGCTCTACCTGTACCGTAGTCGCAACTCTATGATCGAGTTGAGAGCAAGTTTAAGTAAGATAGAAGAATTAAAGGGAAAGATAGTAGAGCTCGAAGACGCATTGCAAAATTCTGTATTACGAATAGAACTTCTTGAGAGGTGTAACGAACAGTGCCAGGAGCAGCTCCATCATTCCTAAAGTCAGATTAGAGACATGGATTACGTTATGGGTAAAGCTGTAACCCAAGTGCGGGAAGTAACTGATCATCTGTAAACCTTAGCAGTTCAGGCTGATGTATTGAGTTTAAAATATAAGTCAGAATCAAGCTGAGGTTAAGAGCTAGCTTGGCTCCTTAGGAGTGTTAAGGTTTTAAGTATAAAGGCGAAGTCGTATATGTAGTCCATTTTATGTAAAGAAATTTGTTTTCTAAATCGAGTTCTTCTAATGAAGTTGAATTAGAATCAATGCATCTTTTTTCCATTTATGCATCTACATTACATTTCATTGCATGCATTAAGTTTCATAAAAGAGCCCTAATTAATCAAAAATTGTCATAGAAGTTACCCTGAAAACTAACAAAAATCCATCAACAAAATATCACTACGGTACTTGTCCCCAGACAAAAGCAATGGATCAAAGATTAGGAAGATTGGAACAATTACAAAAGGAGATGTAAGATCAGATGCAGGAACGACTGGATAAAATCCAACAAGACATGCTAGAAGCCCAAAAAACCATGATGAGCCAGTTGGCGCAATTATTGGCTGGAGGGAATGATAAAGGAAAAAGCCCTGTAGTTGATTTTGGGGTTTATCATGAGGACCCTGTTTATCCTCTAGGTTTCACCCCGACAAGCACCCAGGCACAACCATATATGTGTCCGCAAAGAATACCTGTTAATATTAGACCTCAATATTAGGCTAGTACCTCGGCACCAATACATTTTCAAACGGGCTCGGGTTCTAACCCCGGGGACAACCCTACTAATCCTGTGGTCCCTGATCTCGATGACGTGGCAGAAATAGAAAAAGCAAGAATGGACCTGCCAAAACAACTTGAGGATCGATGTAGATGACTAGAGGAAAAATTTAGAGCCATGGAGAACACCGACTACCATTGTGGAGTTGACGCCAAGGATCTGAGTTTGGTCTCTGATTTAGTACTCCCGCCTAAGTTCAAGATGCTGGAGTTTGAAAAGCATAACGGGACTAGTTGTCCTGAAGCTCATATCACTATGTTCTGTTGAAGGATGACAGAATACGTCAATAATGATAAACTGTTAATCCACTACTTTCAGGACAGTTTGATTCGGTCTGCAGCCAAGTGGTACAACCAGCTGAGTTATGTTAAAGTTAGTTCATGGAGAGACTTGGTGCAAGCTTTTATGAAGCAATACAATCATGTGACAGATATGACACCCAATAGAATCATGTTACAGAACATGGAGAAGAAACAAAACAAGAGCTTCAGGCAGTACGCCCAACGATAGAAGGAGGTGGCAATGCAAGTCCAGCCACCCCTTTTGGAAAAAGAGGTCACCATGCTTTTTATCAATACTTTGAAAGCCCCATTCATCAACCACATGTTGGGGAGTGCTACCAAGAGCTTCTCGGATATGGTAATGTCCGTAGAAATGATTGCAAATGCAATAAGAAGTGGTAAAATAGATGCAGGGGAAAGATCCAAAAGACCAACCTCAAGAAAAAAAGAAAAGCGAGGTGAACAACATAAGCACATATAGCAAGAGTTATTCGAAACCAATCACTGTTGGCCCTCCAAGAACGGTAGCCACTAGTCACCAGAGCCCCTCAAGGCAAGAGCCCAACACAATGCCCAACACAGAAAGACTTCAATTCACGCCCATTCTAATAACATATAGGGAACAGTATCAGAATCTATTTGATGCACACGTGGTGTCTCCATTTTATCTGAAACTCATGTAACCTCCGTACCCCAAATGGTACGACCTAAATGCCCAATATGAATACCGTGCAGGGATAGTGAGGCACTCGATTGAGAACTATACAGTATTTAAGAAGGTGGTTGAAAGACTCATTAAGAAAAGGATTGTAAAATTAGACGACCTATCAGGACCAAACTTAGTAGGAAACTCGTTACCCAATCATTCTGATAAAGGGGTAAACGCGATAATTGAGAATGAGAGAAGGAGAATCAAGGATAACATAACGGAGGTAAATACCCCACTAAGTTGGGTTTGGAAACGAATGATAAATAGAGGTTTAATCAAACAAGAATCAAAGGAAAGGCCCAAAGAAGTAGGGAGATATTGTGAGTTTCATGCCAAAGAGAGCCATGACATTTAAAACTGCACTGAGTTCAGGGCCATAGTACAAAATCTGATGAACAACAAAGAGTTGGAGTTTTATGAAGAGATCAAAGGATTGGAGGAGGGAGAAGTTTATGCCTCGGAGGAAGGATCTAAGGGAAAAGCCCAAAAGGTTAATCACCCGATGGTGAAGATTTCACGGCCAAGGAGCACAGAAGCTGGAATACAAATGGCATCGAGAGTCATAATCCAAAAACATGTATCCTTTCCATACAATGATAGCAAAAGGGTCCCTTGGAATTATGACTGCAACGTGACGATCCCGGGAGAGGAGAACCCGGTAAATACTTCAGAAGAGAGAAATGATGTAGGCTTCTATACCTGTAGTGGAAAACGCTGCAATCCAGCAAATGCAAGAGTGGAGCCCATAAAAGGAAAAGCCTTGGCGATTGAGCAAGAAAAAACAAAGACTACCAGAACTGAATCGCATGTTAACAAACCAGTGACTGAAATCGAGGCTAGGGAATTCTTAAAATTCTTAAAGCATAGCGAGTATAGCGTGGTGGAATAATTTCATAAGCAGCCAGCTCGTATCCCAATGCTCGAGTTACTTCTAAGTTCGGAGACACATCATGATGCGTTGATAAAAGTGCTAAATGAGACTTATGTTGCTAACGATATCTCAGTGAACAAGTTGGATCGCCTGGTTAACAATATAAGTGCTGACAATTTCATCTTCTTTAGTGATGATGAAATACCGCCAGGAGGGAGAGGAGCCACCAAAGCCCTACATATTACCACTCGCTGTAAAGGATACACGTTGCCCGGGGTGTTTGTCGATAATGGATCTACCTTGAATGTTTTACCTTTATCCACCTTAAACAGGTTGCCAGTAGATAGCTCTCACATGAAATCATGCCAGAATATAGTGAGAGCATTTGATGGCACTGAAAGGAGGGTAATGGGAAAAATAGAAATTCCCCTCTTGATTGGCCCGAATACATACGAATTAGATTTCCTAGTGATGGATATCAAGCCTTCGTATGATTTCCTGTTGGGAAGACATTGGATTCATTCAGCAGGAGCAGTGCCTTCATCATTGCATCAGAAGTTGAAATTGGTAACAGAAGGCCGATTAGTTACGATAAGCGCTGAGGAAGACATCATTGCATCGGTAACCAATGACGTACCATATTTAGGAGTAGATGACGAGATGATCGAATGTTCCTTTCGGTCCTTAGAATTCGTGAACGTAACCTTTGTGGTTAAGGGGAATAAGATCCCGATGTTCATCATATCTAAAACCACGAGGATGGGACTGCAAATGACGGTTGGGAAATGAGCCGTGCCCAGGAGAGGACTCGAAAGATGTCTTCAAGGAAGGATATAGGCACCAATGATGAAGGATAAATGAGACCGCTTTAGTTTAGGATTCAAGTCAAATGAGAAGCAAAAAAAAAGAGTTGGAAAAGAGGCATGAGAGGCGGAAGGCGCATTTGAGTGGAGAAGAAGTCGATTGGGAACCTATGACCTTCCCCCACATATCTAGGACCTTCGTATCAGGGGGAACCATTTATCCTGAATGAAAGACACCAAGAAAGGATGTTACAAAGGAAATACTAGGAAACCTGAACATCAATGTCATATTTAAAGAAGAACTCGAAGGAGAAAGTATGTCAAGCATCCGCCTTTACAAGCCTGGAAGTGTTCTAGACAATTGGACTGTAGAAGAGATCCCTGTAACATTTAGAACTAATTCAGAGTAATATTTAGAACTCACTTGTTGCCCTAAGCCTGAGGGCAATAAGAATCTTTTGTAAAAGGTATGCCCAAAATTTTATTTCAATGAAATGCATCGTTCAGTTTCATTTTGGACAAATATTCTTTCATTCTTTCTATTCCATTTATAATCATACTGTGCATACAATTATTCTTAGATTCTTTTTCTTTGGACCTTCTTGCATCCCGATTACAAGACTTCAGATATCAATGATGTGAGCGACACTGTTATTGACTCAGAATCCCTTTTTGAACAAGACATGAGTATGGATGATTCTCAGGATTTTGAAGATGACCAAAACAGCGTCCTATCTCCTGATTTGTTAAGGATGGTGGAGCAAGAAAAGAAACAAATCCTACCCTACAAGGAATCAATAGAAGTCGTGAGCTTAGGAGAGGGAAAAGAGGTGAAAATTGGAGCTTGCATTAACAAAGAGACGAAACGAGATCTCATTGAGTTGCTACATGAGTTCAGATATGTCTTCGTATGGTCCTATCAAGACATGCCCAGGTTAAGTACTAATATCGTGGTACACCGAATGCCTATAAAGGAAGAATGCAAACCAGTCCAACAAAAGCTCCAAAGGATGATGCCTGATGTCCTACTAAAAATAAAAGAAGAAGTTAAGAAGCAGTTTGATGCTGGGTTCTTACAGGTGGTCAAGTATTCAGAATGGGTAGCCAACATAGTCGCTGTTCCTAAGAGAGATTGGAAAGTACGAATGTGTGTGGACTATAGAGATTTGAACAAAGCCAGTCCCAAGGATAATTTTCCATTACCCCATATTGATACCTTAGTGGACAACACAGCCGGATACTCACTGTTCTCCTTCATGGATGGTTTTTTCGGGTACAACCAAATTAGGATGCATCCTGCAGACATGGAGAAGACCACCTTCGTAACGATGTGGGAGACATTTTACTACAAAGTGATACTGTTTGGACTAAAAAATGCGGGAACGACATATCAGAGAGCCATGGTAACCTTGTTCCATGATATGAAGTATAAAAAGATAGAAGTCTATTTTGACGACACGATCGCAAAGTCTAGAACAGAGGGGGAACATGTGCAAGTCCTAAGAAAACTATTCCTAAGGTTAAGGAAATTCCAACTAAAGCTTAACCCAGCCAAATGTACTTTCGGGGCTAGATCGGGAAAGTTGCTAGGATTTTTAGTCAGCGAAAAGGGAATTGAGATTGACCTAGACAAAGTCAAAGCCATACAAGAATTGCCTCCGCCAAGTACTCAGAAAGAAGTTCGAGGTTTTTTGGGAAGACTAAATTACATCGCTCGGTTTATTTCACAGTTAACTAAGAAATGTGATCCCATTTTCCGTCTCCTTAAGAAACACAATCCAGGTGTATGGGATGAGGAGTGCCAGAAAAATTTCGAAAAAGTCAAGCATTACCTGTTCAACACCCCAGTACTGATGCCACATTGCCCAAATAAGCCACTGATACTATACTTGGTAGTCTTCAAAAATTTTATGGGGTGCGTGCTCGACCAACATGATGAGTCAGGACAAAAAGAAAGAGCAATCTACTATCTCAGCAAGAAGTTCACTGAATGCGAAACAAGATATTCGTCGATTGAAAAATTACGTTGCGCATTGGTCTGGACCACTCGGAGATTGAGACAACACATGTTATACCATACGACTTGGTTAATCTCAAAATTGGACCCTCTGAAATACATGATGGAGTCAACCGCTCTAAATGGAAGGATAACCCAATGGAAAATTCTACTGTCTGAATTTGACATAGCCTATGTGAATCAAAAGGCCATAAAAGGGAACGCAATAGCAGATTTTCTAGCTAGTACAACCTTGGAAGATTATGAGCCTTTGAACTTCGATTTCCCAAATGAGGATCTGATGTATGTGGCAACTGCTGAAACAAACACACAAGAAAGCAATGCTTGGAAATTGAACTTTAACAGAGCCTCAAATGCTGCGGGTAACGGGATTGGGGCAATCTTGGTATCTCCAGACGGTGATCATTATCCATTCACTAGCAAACTAGATTTTGATTGCACAAATAACATGGCAGAGTACAAAGCATATATCATGGGAATCCGTGCGGCTATTGAATGCAAAATCAAGGTACTTGAGGTATATGAGGATTCTGCATTAGTGATTTATCAGCTCAAAGGCGAGTGAGAAACAAGAGACCCCAAGTTGATTAGTTATCGAAAGCTAGTCCTGGAATTAATTGAGGAGTTTGATGACATCACCTTCTGTTATCTCCCTCGAGATGAGAATCAGATGGCTGACGCTTTGGCTACATTGGCTTCCTTGGTCAAAGAAAATAAACAAGAGGATGTGAAGCCTATCTAAATGAGCATTTATGAGGCTCCAGCCCATTGTTGTAACATTGACGAAGAAGAAGAAAAAGATGACCACCCTTGGTATCAAGACATATTACGATACGTGAAAAATCGCGAATACCCAGACCAAGCAACTGAGAATGACAAGAGAACGTTGATGAGGCTGGCTAGTGACTACGTCTTAGATGGAAAAATCCTATACAAAAGAGGAAAGGATCAGGTGCTGCTAAGATGCGTGGATGCTATTGAGGCTAAGCAAATCTTAAAAGAGATCCACGATAGTGTCTGTGGAACACACACTAATGGTTTCACAATAGCTAGACAGATCATGAGAATTGGATATTATTGGTCCACCATGGAAGGAGACTGTATCAAGTATGCTAAGAAATGCCATAAGTGCCAGATTTACGGAGACAATATCCATATGCCTCCTTCACCTCTCCATGTCATGACTTCTCCATGGCCATTCTCAATGTAGGGTGTAGAGCCCAATTTAAACCCAATAAACCAAATGAAAAACCAAAAAAAAGAAACAAAATACAGTCCAAAATCAACCCAATACAGTGGCCCAAGCGCTTAAATGCTAACCCATTAAGGCCCATTAAAATTTAAACCCAGTTACAATATGGCCCAAATTACCAGCCCGATAGCCCAAAACAAAAAAATCAGCAGCAAGGAACCCTAGAGGATCCTCGCGTCTCAATCAGCCCCTACCCTCCTCTTGCTACCAGCCACCGCATGCGTGTGCGCCATCGTACAGCTAGCCTTCGTACATGCTACATCTCTAACACCGTACGCTGTACCTGCACACAAGCAACAAACAAACGAGCAACAGAAGCAGCAAAAAAGAAATAGAAAAATAGAAAAGAGACAGAAAAATAAGGGGATTTTTCGTCTTCATTTTTCTTTTTCCGATTCGGTTATAAAGCCAAATACTACAATGTAAAAAGGGGGGACACGCATACTGTAGAAAACACGAAATGAATACAAAAAGAAAAGATTGAAAAGAAGGGTTTTTTTTCTTCTTTTTTCTCTCTTTTTCATTCTGTTCTCTTTCCGATTCATACTTCTTTCTTTTTCTATTTTTTTTAGATATATATGAGAGAGGTTTAGTTTTTTTTTTCGTTTTTTTATTATAGTCTAATAGAGCTTTGAAGTATTCTGGTTTTAGGGTTTTGAAGGGCATTTATACTGGGCATAAAACGACACCGTTTAGCCTGTACCAATGGCTCTAAAATGGTGCCATATTGGCGTCCACCTGATGACCTGGTCCAACTGCGGCTAGATCCGCGTGTTTGGTAGGGGGAGGGGTAATTGCGTACCGAGTCCTCCTTTGTTTTGCACTGTTTCAGTTTGGTTTTCTTCTATTTTTTAATTTATACCGCATACTTGGTTCCGATCCCAGATGGATCCATGTTCAAACGGTGCCGTTTCCCATGTTTGATTGTGAATATCTGGATCTGTGGGTCTAATTGCTGTTTTAGTCCCTGGGTTTTGAATCGATTGCAAATATAAACCTTCAAAAATATTGATTTTAATTTAAGTCTTTTTTTGTTATGTTCACTATTATTTTAGTATTTTCTTTAATTTTATAAAAATTTTTAGTATTTGCTAGTATTCTTTTTTTTATATTTTTTATATATCTTTTACTTACCTCTTTTCATGTTTATTATTAGTATATTTCATGATTTTAAATTTTTTTGTAAAAAAGGACATTCAATTTTGTTATTTATTTTTATTTGTAAATCAAATTCTTTGTTTTAGTATTTTAGATTTGTCATCATGCATTGTTTTTTTAGATTTGCTATATTATTATTAAAACATTGTTTCATTACGATACATCAATATTTTATCATGTGTTCCTATTATATAATATTATTTTTATAATAATTTAATGTGTATAATCTATCAATGATTTCAAGTTATATTCCTTTAAACCAATTTCTATGTAATCTACTTATTCAAAATATTCCAATATTGCATTCATTCCAATGTTCATTATTATATATTATCATTTACAATATGCTTATGAAATATTTATTCTAGTTCCATGCTTGTACATTTTATAATGTTCGCTTCAAAATTCATTCAAATAAATTTTTATTATTTAACATCATTCTTAATTTTCTTTTAAATCTACTCCCAGACTCAAATGTACTGTTACTTTTTAAATCATTGTTGAGATGATATATTTTTTACCTTAATGTGTCTTTTGAAATTGATTATTAATTCTTTTAATTTTCATTTGTTAATATTTGTATTTGCTTAATGTGCTTAAAATTATTGTTGCTATTCTTGTTTGAATTTATCTATTGTTTGCTTAATATTTTGTGTATGATTAGATTGCGAGTTATCCTATTACATTGTACATTGGTGTTCAATTATACCGTATTTGTTTTAAAATTAATGTTTTACAAAAGCATTATAATCATCTTATTTCAAAATTCCTAAAAGGGGCTTGGTGTTTATGAGCTCTCGAGAGAATTATGTCCTAACTTACTGGGCTTCAATTCTTCTTAACGAGTTTACATCCTCAAGTACCCATTTTATTAAAACCATACAATTGTTAAAATAAATTAATTAAGATTTCAAAATGTTGGATCCCAACTTACTGTATACAACATTTTGTCATCTCGTTTTTAAAATAAAGGCCATATTTGACGTTTAGGAATTTCGAGAGATAGAATCCTAACTTACTAGATTCTGATTTCTCGATTAACTTAAGTAATCAAATATCCTTCTTAAAACACATGATTTTTTTTAATTCTTAAAAAGGGATGAATCTAGCTTTGAAGATTGAACTGTTGCATTCTAACTCACTGAGCGTGGCGGTTTATTTCTTTGAAATAGGTCCGCCTATTTAACCAATGCAATTATTTAAGTTTGCATTTCAAAGGATTGTATTTTAAATCTTTTCAAATTTTCGGCTCTAAGACATTAAACAATCAAATTCGTTACCAATTTTGGGCGTCACGAGGGTGCTAACCCTTCCTCGTGCGTAACCGACTCTCGAACTTATTTTCTCAAAATTCGTAGACCAAAATAATTTTAATGGTGAACCGGTCACACCTTAATAAAATATCGATGGCGACTCCCCATTCTCATTTTCAAAATCGATACCCATTTTTCAAAATTCAAAAAAGTGGGTAGAAGCTTCGAATGGGCAACGGTTCATCTTCGTAGCCATCGACTACTTCACCAAGAGGGTAGAGGATACCTCTTATGCCAACGTCACAAAGTCGGCAGTTAGTAAATTCTTAAAAAAGGAGATCATATGTCGGTATGAGATGCCAGAAAGGATTATATCTGACAACGCTTTGAATTTAAATAATAGTACAATAACAGAGGTCTGCAATCAATTCAAGATCAAGCACCACAACTCATCGCCATATTAGTGGAAGCATCTAATAAGAACATCAAGAAGATTGTGGGGAAAATGACAGAGACTTATAAAGATTGGCATAAGAAGTTACCATTTGCCCTTTATGCTTATCGAACGTCTGTCAGAACCTCTACCGAGGCAACACCTTTCTCATTGGTCTATGGAATGGAGGCGGTTTTGCCCATCGAAGTTGAAATTCCTTCCCTCCGAGTTTTATCAGAACTGAAACTAGATGAAGCAGAATGGATTCAATCCCGATAAGATCAGCTGAACTTGATTGAAGAAAAGAGGTTAAGAGTTATCCATCATGGTCAAATGTACCAGAAACGAATGATACGAGCTTACAATAAGAAAGTTCATCCTAAGGAATTCCATAAAGAGGATTTGGTACTAAAGAAGATCCTTCCCATACAAAAAGACTTCAAAGGAAAGTGGATGCCAAACTAGGAAGGACCTTATGTAGTAAAGAAGGCATTTTTTGGAGGAGCGTTGATTTTGACTGAGATGGATGGAAAATGCCTGCCTAATCCTGTGAATTCGGATTCAGTGAAGAAGTACTTCGCCTAAAAAAAAAGGGGCCAAGGCGAAAACCCGCAAAGGGTGCCTTGAGACCAAAGGGGTTTTGAATTGAAAACCCAAGAATGAACAATTCAAATTTTTTGATCAAAGTTAAGGGCATGTGGTAGTCTAGCCCTCTCCAAATCAACCAGAAGGAGGGATGCTACATCGTGGGGCATCAACAAAATCTTCTAGAATTTCTAGACACATATCAAGTTCAAAAGGGTCCTCAATAAGTTTGGGCAGAGAAGCTCATGCTGCGATATCTGAGGCCCCTATTTTACTCGTTTTGTATTTTGGAAAAATACGCCATCTTGATTAGTTTATTCTCATTTTTGTATTCTAGCACAATTTGCTATCTTGATTAACTCATTCATTTCGAGCTTTGCTCTTAACGAAACTTCGTCTTGTCCACTTTGATAATCTTTTTCAAGCATTTTTCATTGAAATAACGATTAATGGACTGAAATATATTCAAGAAAAGGAAGTTTTACATATTACTTTGAAAGCTTCTAAATAGTACAAGGACCTGAAACAGAGCTATTGTTTAGAACTAACCAACATAAGGTTTAGAGGCATTAGAGGAATAATAGTCTAAATTGCGACTATTTCTTTGGTTTTTCTGTCAAAGATGACAGCTGAACAAGAAGGCTTCGGTGATAGAACTTTGATGAACAATGAGTAATGACAACCTAAGCATTGAAAAGGGATCATTCTCATGACTTTCTACAAATATCATACATACACATCTAGTTAGGAGTGTAATGCCCAAATTTGCCCGGCCCGATACAAATATTAGAACCCAAATAAATAAATAAAATAAACCAAATAAATGTCCAGTTTATTGCAACCAAGCCTAAACCCGATTACAAAACCCAAAATTCCCAAGCCTAAAATGTTAACCCAATACTTAACACTCTAGGCCCAAATCACTCAGCCCAAATTAGCCTAACATGGGGAAATCAGAAACCCTAGCCCTAGCTACTGCTGGCCGCCGCTCCTGCCTCTGAACAACTCTAGTGCCACACGAGCCACTCTCCACGCACGTAGCAGCACTCACACGAGCCGCGCCACGTCCCAACTTGTCTCCATACACCTGCAGAAAGGACAAAAGAAACGCAAAAACCACGCACAAAATAGCAGAAAATACGCACAAAATGCAAAAAAAAAAGATAGCAGAGAGGATTTTCTTTTTCTTTCTATTTTATTTTTTCTGGAATTCTGGCCATAAAAGAGGCCATACGCATATTGTAGGAAAAAAAACGAAATCAATACACAAGAAAGGTTTTCTTTTTCTCTTTTCTCGATTGGGTTCCTTTTTCTTTGGCTTTTCTTTTTTCTGTTTTGCTGTTAGCCCTATACATAAGCATATACATATAATCAAAGGGAAAGGAAGTACTTACCTCGGTGACCCCGTCGTCGTTCTCATCGGTTTCGTGGATACCAGAGAGGTTAGGCACGGTTTTAGCCTGAGAACGGCGCAAGAGGAGAAGGGAAAGGCAAAGTTTTTTCTGCTTTTTTTAAGTGGCCGAATAACCTTGTTTAGGGTTTTAAAATTGGTTCTTTTGGGGTGTTGAAACGGCGTCGTTTGGGGCCTGAATCAGTGGCCACCAAAACGGCATCGTATTTGCATACCCGCACGTCCAACCCGACCCGAACCAACTAGATACGCGCGTTTTGGCCACTGGTGGTATATTTTCACACTTAGTCCCTCGCCTTTAAAGCGCATCCAAATCAGTCTTTTTATTTTTTTTAGATTTTGCCTGATATGTCACTGTTGTTTCATTTTGGTCCCTTTTGCCAATATGCGTTTTGAAGGGCGGGGAATATTTCCCATTTAATCCCTCATGTAATTCGCAGGTTTCATTTTGCCTTCTAATTTCCTTTCCTTTTATCTATTTTTAGATTTTTTTTCCTGAATCACTGTTTTAATACCAATTTAGTCCTCTGTTTTGTTATTATTGCTATAAAATTGCTTAGTTAATTATTATTACCTTTGTTATTATTGGTATTACTATTATATTAGTTCATATGTTCACTTTTTTATATATACGTAAATTACTTTATTAAATACTGTTATTTTAATTTTTTTATATATAATATACTAGTATGTATTTTATGTTAATCTAATATTATCTATCTATTTTTAATAATTTTATTTTCATGATACATTTTTAGTTTTTATGTATATACTTTCATGTTTTAAATGTCAATAATATTTTTGTATAATACTATTTCATATGAATATATATGCACCATTTATACTAAATTATTTTGTTGTATGTATACACAATATATATTTAATTTCATATTACTATACATATACATATTTTTTTCTATTTCATAATATGGATTTCTTTTTAAATACTCTATTATATATTTTGCTCATTTAAACCCTTTTTATATTGCCATATATACTATTGTATAAAGCTTTTCGTTCTATTATTTATTTCAATTAACTTATGTATATTATCTTATAAATTTTTATAATATTGACCGTAAAATTCATTCACGTTTTACTTATTTTCATTGATATTTTATATTTCAAACCTTTGTGTATTTCATTTGAATTCTTTTATTCATACAATTTTCAATTCTTTTCTTTGTTATGTTTTTGAATTAGTGTGCATGATGTTTCACTCGAGATTAATTTTCCACTTCGTTTAGCCTTTAATTGTTAATATTGGTGTCCTAACGCATTGGATATGACATATTGTTTTCTCGAAACGAGGATTTTTTTTCTAACGAATGAATAAAGGCAATATTCGATATTTGGGATATTTTGAAATCGAGCCCTAACTTACTGGGTCTTGATTTTCTCATCTAATCCAAATAATCGGATATATTTCTCAAAACGCATGGGTTTTAAAAGTTAAAAGATAAACCTAATTTTGATGATTGAATTGTCGCACCCTAACTCACTGAGTGTGGTAATTTATTCAAAATGAGTGCATCTTATTATTCACCGCGGTTTATTCAAATTTAAGATAAAGGGATCACATTTTAAAATCTTTTCAAAATTTTAACATTAAGACATTAAACAATCGATTCGGTACCAATTTTGGGCGTTACGAGGGTGCTAACCCTTCCTTGTGCATAACCGACTCCCGAACCTATTTTTTCTCAAAATTCACAGACCTAAAATTATTTTAAAGGTGATCCAATCACACCTCAATAAAAGATCGGTGGCGACTCCAATTTTCATTTTTTCAAAGCCGATCCCTGTTTTTCAAACTTATAAAAGATGGTTTCGACAGCTTGGCGACTCCGCTGGGGATGATTTAGAAAGTCAAGCCATAAAATTGATCGTTTTTGTCTTATTGTCGAAAATTAAAATTTGATTTGAAAAATTACGATCTTTTCTTTGCACTTGTTTGCATGATTATTGTAAATTAAGTTGTATATTTTGGCATCATTTTGTATAAGACTGTTTAGTCTTGTCCTTTTAAATGGGAGTGAGAAACTAGTCCTTTGTGAGGTTTTCACCTCCGTGCAGGATAGTGGATCACTTCCGGGATACATCCGTACCTATGTCTTCGTGAGATTTTCATCTCCGTGCAGCCATAGGGAAATGTATTCCTCTGAACCGAACTCGATCTGTATGAGCCTATAATGGGTGAAGATCGAGGAATCTGCTGGTTCGAGTACTTTGACTTTAGAACCAACCCTCATATAGTGGACTTAGAAACTTAACCTAGGTAGAGCCACTCCAAATCCCTAGTGGTTACCTGATTAGGTACTTTCTGTTTTCCTTGTTTGCTTTTATTTTGTACTAACCCCTCTTGTTGTGTTTTGATTGCATTGCATTTGCATCTTAGGAAAGAGATATTGATTTAAGTCCGATTACTAAATTAGAAAGTTTGTCATGGAGTACGAATTCCTTGATAAAATGGAAAACAATACGACTTCCCGAATATATTCTAAGAAACACAAGAATGGCGATGAAAGAGTTCGTAACCCTGCTTCGTGGCCTGAGGGTTCAAGGTGATTGTCTAAGAGCCTTCGACGTTCCAACTCCTTTAAAGAAGCTGAAGAGCTTTATGAAGATAGACAGGTGATGGATCACGACCAAGATCAAGGAAAGGAGCTAGCCATGGCATCTATTGGCGAGATTACCTCAAACGTGCGGATGGCGAAAAAGATCGATGTTGTTTCTTGGAATATGAGGGTGAGGCCGTATATGTATCCGTTTTATGTAAAGGAATTTACTTTCTAGAAAAGTTTCCTGAATGTAATTGAATCAAAATCAATGTCTCTTTAGGCATATGTTTCATGCATTCGCATTACATGCATTAAAGTCCATTGAAAGGGTCTAATTAAGAAAATTTATTTCAGTTAATCTGGAAATCGACAAAAGCTCACACATTAAGCATCAATACGGTACTCGTTGAAAAACAAAAAAAAATGGATAAAAGATTAGAGAAACTGGAGCAAATGCAAAAGGATATGCAAGAACGGTTACAAGTACAAATGCAAGAGCGACTAGATAAAATTCAAGAAGACATAACGGAAAAATTGATGAAGGCTCAAAAAGATGCGATGGCTGAATTGACCCATCTACTGAATAAGGGAGTAGATAAAGGGAAAGGTCCTATGGTAAATGATGAAGAAGAAGATAAGGATAGACCTATCTATCCTCTAGGCTTTACGCCTCTACATGCGCAGATTCAGACCGAGGTACCTCCGCGTAGATCCTCTGTTTCAATTGAGCCTCAGCGGTTTCAAACTGATGTTTCAATGCCGATGAACTTTCAGGCTGGATCAGGTTCTAATCCTAGAGATAACCCAGTGAATCTTGTTATTCCTGATTTCGATGAAATGGTTGAAAAAGAGAAGGCAAACGTCGAACTGTCAAAACAATGGGAGGATAGGTGTAAATGGCTGGAGGAAAAATTCAAAGCTCTGGAAAGCACCGATATTCACCATGGAATCGATGCGAAAGATCTGAGCTTGATTCCAGACTTAGTACTCCTTCACAAGTTTAAGATGCCTGAATTTGAGAAATATAGTGGGACCAGTTGCCCAGAAGCCCATATCACCATGTTCTGTAGGAGAATGACTGGGTATATTAACAATGATCAGCTATTAATACATTATTTTTAGGATAGCCTCATTGGAGTTGCGTTGAAATGGTATAATCAGTTGAGCCGTACCGAGATTGGTTCATAGAGGAATCTAGCACAGGCATTCATGAAACAATACGGTCACGTAACGGATGTGGTTCCCGATAGAATCACCTTGCAAAACATGGAAAAGAAATCGAGTGAAAGTTTTAGGCAGTATGCACAGAGGTGGAGGGAAGTCGCAGTCCAAGTTCAGCCACCCCTCTTGGAGAAAGAGACGACCATGCTCTTCATCAGTACACTAAAGGCCCCGTTCATTACGCTTATGTAAGGAAGCGCAACAATAAGCTTTTCTGACATAGTTATGAATGGTGAAATAATCGAGAATGCTATAAGAGCCGGAAAAATTGAGGTAGAAGAGAGTGATAAGAGGTCAACCCCAAGGAGAAGACAAAATAAGGTGAACAACACAGCTTACTCAAGGTCAATAAGTCATCCAGGTAAAGGGATCGCTAGTCAACAGGGTTTATCAAGACAAGAATCTTATGCGAAAAAAGGCACTGAGAACCTCCAGTTCACACCTATTCCGATGTCGTATAAGGAGCTGTATCAAAGCTTATTCAACGCGTGCATTGTTGCCCCTCTCTATACAAAACCTCCACAGCCTCCGTACCCCAGATGGCACGACGCAGATGCACAATGCGAATATCATGCGGGAAATACGGGGTATTCCATAGAAAATTGCATTGCCTTTAAAAAACTGATTGAAAAGCTTATCAGTATAGGCGTCGTTAAATTTGATGATTCTTCCAGTGCGAAAAATCCATTACCCAATCATAATTGATAAGTGGAGTGAATGCAATGCAGAAGCAACTGAAGAAGGGACCTTGTCAGATATCCGTCCTTATAAACGTGGAAGTGTTATAACCAATTCGACTGCGGAAGAAAACCCTATAGTCTCTAGAGCTTTTTAAAGTAATGTTCAGATAATTTTTGTTGTTTTTAGCCTAGAAATGATAGAAATTCCTTTGTGAAATAGGCTTATTTCTGAACGTTATTATTTTAATGAAATACATCTTTGCGATTATTTTTTAGCCAATCTTTTTATTCTTTACGGATAATTCTATATTCTTTCATTCTTTTGGATTTTCTTCCAAACCATCATTCATTCATAATCATATTGTATTATTTATGAATTTACACATTCTTTTACATATTCTTTGGTACTTATTATGGGTCCTCAGATATCAATTAAGTGAATGACTCTGCTACAGACCCAGATTTTCCTTTTGAGCAAATCATGCGTTCAGAGGGATCTCAGGATTTTGAAAATAACAAAAATTGTAGCTTACCTCCGGACTTATTGAGGATGTTTGAGCAGGAGGATAGACAGATCCTACCTCACAAGGAATCATTAGGAATTGTGGGCTTAGTGAAGATTAGATTTGACCTGACGTCAAGGATGAAGCAAGAACTTGTTCAAAGATGTCTTTGTAGGATCATACCAGGATACGCCCGGGTTAACCGCAGATAATGAAATCTGCACAATGGCGCGATGGCAGAACTTTGCAGTATGAACGATACAATTCTTTGCCGGGGCAATACCTTTCTCGTTGAGTCAACATAGCTTTGCTCATTTGAAGTTGAGTTTCCATCCCTTCAAGATGTTTTCTCTATGAAAGAAATCAAGGTTTTTCGCATACAAGATGAAAGTGAGAAATCTTATTGATTCTGATCGAAAGGGTTCAGATTCAATCAAAAAAATCAAAAAGGGAAAACAAAAAAATCAAAATCAAAATCAAAAAGAAAAGAGAAAAGCAAAAGCAAAAAAGAGAAATCAATCAAAGTCAAAATAAAATATGAAAAGAGAAAAAGAAAAGAAAAGGAGAGGCCAAGGCGAAAACCCAAAAAGGGGCGCTTTGTGACCAAAAGTGGTTTTGAGTTGAAAACTTGAAAAGGGCGACTCAAATTTCGAGCAAAATGGGGCATGGACATCACCATTATCAAAGACTTCTAATGGGCATTGCTTCACTATTGAGATCATTAATTACTTCATCAAATGGATAGAGGCTACTGCATGCGTCAATCTCATCATATGTCGATATAGAATTCCAGAGAGGATGGTATTGGAAATTGCATTGAACTTGAATGACAGCACGATAGCTGATGGCTGTAATCAGTTCAAAATTAGACACCACGGTTTGTCACGATACTGCAAGACAATGGATTTCAAAAAAAAAAAAGAAGATGAAAAATGAAAATGAAAAATGAAAAATGAAAGAGTAAAAATGAAGAGGCTAAGGGGAAAACCTGCAATGGGAACCTTAGGCCAAAGGGGATTTGAGTTGAAAACCCAAAAAGGCGGCTCAAATATTGATTAAAGTGAAGCATGAAGCGATTAGAGCAATTCAAATTTTGATCGTATTGGGGCATGCGGTGATCTTGCTATATCTGAATCAACAGGAAAGGATAGGCGACATCTTGGGGCATCGACAAAGCGCTGTAGATCTCCTAAGCACATGTCCAACTCAAAATGGTCTTCAGAAAGTTTGTACAGAGAAGTTCAAGTTGCGATATCTAGGGCACCCAAGTCTCATATTATTTGTTGTTCTTGGAATACCTTTTTTCTTTTCCAAGATATACATTCCCAATTAATTCCTTTGTCATCCTTCTTTACTATTTTTGATAATTTGTTCTTTCGAGCTATGCTCAGAACCAACTTTATTCTTATCCATTGTTATGACCTTTTTTGCAAGCATGTTGCATTGGAATAATGATTAATAGACTAATAAAACTTTCACAAAGGAAGTTTTTCATATTACTATGAAAAGTTTCTAAATAATATAGGAGCCTGAAACAGGACTATTATTTAGAACACACCAAATTTAAATGTTGGAAATTTGGGAAGGAATAGTCTAAATTTAGACTTTCTCTTTGAATTTTTGTTGTCAAATGCGTTGATTGACAAGGCGCCATGTTGGTGACAAAGCTTAAATAAATAAGCAGGCAATGATCATCAGACAATAGGAAGAGGTTACCTTGGAAAAGAGAACATTCATTTGCACATGAGTACGACACTCTTGAATTGAACAAGAAAGGATTGAGGAATGCCATATTTCTACCCTTGGATTATAGTGGGAGAATGATGGTACAAATTTTGTGTCCTAGAGGATTTCACAGTGGGGGCAATCTGACCAAGTGATTCTTTGAAGAAGCCGATCAAGCGAGAAGACGTTGTAGCACGTCAGCGTTAAAGCCTCGATAAACCTCGAGTAATGACAACCTAAGCGAGATCGTTCTCGGAAAAATAAAATTCTGCATTCATGAAAACACCATTCACACATATCTAGTTAGGAGCATTTGATTCATTTTGATCATGCCATCCTAATCATTGGGCATAATTAAGTTCATTAGACAAGTCATGTTCCCCAGAGAACAGATCAGTGAAGATAGCAGATCTTGCCTTCCTGCATTGACAGCGAAGCAGATCGAAAACAAAGCCTTGCCTCCATCGGTTGTAGTGGAGCAGGTTAAAGATAGCAGATCTTGCATTCCTGCGTTAACAGTGAAGCAGATCAAAAACAAAGCCTTGCCTCCATCGGTTGCAGTGGAGCTGGTTAAAGATAGCAGATCTTGCCTTCCTGCGTTAACAGTGAAGCAGATCGAAAACAAAGCATTGCCTCCATCGGTTGCAGTGGAGCTGGTTAAAGATAGCAGATCTTGCCTTCCTGCGTTAACAGTGAAACAGATCGAAAACGAAGCCTTGCCTACATCGTTTGCAGTGGAGCTGGTTAAAAATAGCAGATCTTGCCCTCCTATGTCGACTGTGAAGCAGATCGAAGATCACAAGTCCTATGTCCCTGACCAGCATTGGAATAGGTTGAAAATTACAAGTCTTATCTCCCTGAGGTTGCAGCGGAACAAACTGAGAAAACAAGCCTTATCCCCCTAAAGTCACAGTGGGGCAGACTGAAGAAGCAAATCTTATCTCCCTGAGGTTGCAGTGGAGCAAATTGAATTCGATAATCCTATCTCCCTGAAGTTGTAGTGGAGCGGATTAAAGTAATGGATCTTATCTTTCTGAAGTTGCAGTAGAGCAGATCGCATCAAGTCTTGCCGACTAGAGATAGCAAATTTTGTTCCTTTTTAGAAGCTACGAGTTGTGAATCCTATCTCCCCGACGTTGCGGTGGAGTGGATCGAAGCACCAATTCCAATACCTCGGAAGATGCAGCAGGATGGAATGAGGCCATTTGAAGAAGAAGAGCACCAAGGTCCAAGCACGACAGGGCAAAATTAGTCCTCTTTAGTCTTTGCTCTATTCTCGTTACACGACAATGAGCAAAGAGGGGCAGCTGTAATGGCCCAAATTTGCCCGGCCCGATACAAATATTAGAACCCAAATAAATAAATAAAATAAACCAAATAAATGTCCAGTTTATTGCAACCAAGCCCAAACCCGATTACAAAATCCAAAATTCCCAAGCCTAAACTGTTAACCCAATACTTAACCCTCTAGGCCCAAATCACTCAGCCCAAATTAGCCTAACATGGGGAAATCAGAAACCCTAGCCCTAGCTACTGCTGGCCGCCGCTCCTACCTCTGCCCAGCTCCAGCGCCGCACGAGCCACTCTCCACGCACGTAGCAGCACTCACACGAGCCGCGCCACGTCCCAACTCGTCTCCGTACACCTACAGAAAGGACAAAAGAAAAGCAAAAACCACGCACAAAATAGCAGAAAATACGCACGAAAGGCAAAAAAAAAAGATAGCAGAGAGGATTTTCTTTTTCTTTCTATTTTATTTTTTCTGGAATTCTGGCCATAAAAGAGGTCATACGCATATTGTAGGAAAAAAATTAAATCAATACACAAGAAAGGTTTTCTTTTTCTCTTTTCTCGATTGGGTTCCTTTTTCTTTGGCTTTTCTTTTTTCTGTTTTGCTGTTAGCCCTATACATAAGCATATACATATAATAAGAGGGAAAGGAAGTACTTACCTCGGTGACCCCGTCGTCGTTCTCATCAGTTTCGTGGATACCAGAGAGGCTAGGCACGGTTTTAGCCTGAGAACGGCGCAAGAGGAGAGGGGAAGGCAAAGTTTTTTCTGTTTTTTTAAGTGGCCGAATAACCTTGTTTAGGGTTTTAAAATTGGTTCTTTTGGGGTGTTGAAACGGCGTCATTTGGGGCCTGAATCAGTGGCCACCAAAACGGCGTCGTATTTGCATACCCGCACATCCAACCCGACCCGAACCAGCTAGATTTTTTTCCTGAATCACTGTTTTAATACCAATTTAGTCCTCTGTTTTGTTATTATTGCTATAAAATTGCTTAGTTAATTATTATTACCTTTGTTATTATTGGTATTACTATTATATTAGTTCATATGTTCACTTTTTTATATATACGTAAATTACTTTATTAAATATTGTTATTTTAATTTTTTTATATATAATATACTAGTATGTATTTTACGTTAATCTAATATTATCTATCTATTTTTAATAATTTTATTTTCATGATACATTTTTAGTTTTTATGTATATACTTTCATGTTTTAAATGTCAATAATATTTTTGTATAATACTATTTCATATGAATATATATGCACCATTTATACTGAATTATTTTGTTGTATGTATACGCAATATATATTTAATTTCATATTACTATACATATACATATTTTTTTTCTATTTCATAATATGGATTTCTTTTTAAATACTCTATTATATATTTTGCTCATTTAAACCCTTTTTATATTGCCATATATACTATTGTATAAAGCTTTTCGTTCTATTATTTATTTCAATTAACTTATGTATATTATCTTATAAATTTTTATAATATTGACCGTAAAATTCATTCACGTTTTACTTATTTTCATTGATATTTTATATTTCAAACCTTAGTGTATTTCGTTTGAATTCTTTTATTCATACAATTTTCAATTCTTTTCTTTGTTATGTTTTTGAATTAGTGTGCATGATGTTTCATTCGAGATTAATTTTCCACTTCGTTTAGCCTTTAATTGTTAATATTGGTATGTATATTATATGGGATTATTGCTTGTGTATGTAAGTATTACGTTGAAAGGTTATTTGTATTCATTAGGGTACACTTTATCTTACGAATTATTATTTTGCATCATCAATCCATCCCACTTTATTTGTTTAAAAGATTACGTTTAATATTATTTAAGTATCAAAACCAATTTATTCAAAAATCGTTAAGATAAAGTAAAGTTCGGTATTTGGAGCCTTCAAAAGAATTGAGCCCTAACGTATTGGGTTCCAATTTTCTTCATTGAATCTAAATGATCGAGATTTTCCTTTAATTAAAACGCCAATAAAAAGCTCATTCTCGAGAATTCAATACGTGGTGTCCTAACGCATTGGATATGACATATTGTTTTCTCGAAACGAGGATTTTTTTTAATGAATGAATAAAGGCAATATTCGATATTTGGGATATTCTGAAATCGAGCCCTAACTTACTGGGTCTTGATTTTCTCATCTAATCCAAATAATCGGATATCCTTCTCAAAACGTATGGGTTTTAAAAGTTAAAAGATAAACCTAATTTTGATGATTGAATTGTTGCACCCTAACTCACTGAGTGTGGTAATTTATTCAAAATGAGTGCATCTTATTATTCACCGCGATTTATTCAAATTCAAGATAAAGGGATCACATTTTAAAATCTTTTCAAAATTTCGACATTAAGATATTAAACAATCGATTCGGTACCAATTTTGGGCGTTATGAGGGTGCTAACCCTTCCTTGTACATAACCGACTCCCGAACCTATTTTTTTCAAAATTCGTAGACTTAAAATTATTTTAAAGGTGATCCGATCACACATCAATAAAAGATCGGTGGCGACTCCAATTTTTATTTTCTCAAAGTCGATCCCTATTTTTCAAACTTATAAAAGATGGTTTCGACAAGGAGCATTTGATTCATTCTAATCATGACATCCTAAACACTATGCATAAATAGGTCCATGAAATAGATTTTGCAGGGCATGTTTCCAAAGATAACAGATCAATGAAGTTACCCATACCCCTGAAGTTGTAGTGGGATGGATTGAAGTCATCATATCAAGTCTTATCTCCCTGAAATTGCAGCAAAGTAGACTAAAAATAGCAGATCTTATCTTTCTGTACCAGCAGCGAAATAGATCAAAGACACCAGCCTGACCTCCCTGAGTTTGCAGCGGAGCAAACTGAAGATAGCAGATCTTGTCTTCCTATACTAGTAGCGAAGCAGATCGAAAGCACCAGCCTTATCTCCCGGAGTAGCAGTTGAGTAGGTTGAAGATTGTAGATCTTGTCTTCCTGTACTGGCAGTAAAGTAGGTTAAAGACACCAGTCTTATCTTTTTGGCATTGCAGTGGAACAGATTGAAGCTATAACGGCGAATCTTGCTTCCCCCAACATTGCAATTAAAAAGATTGAAGCCACAACGGCGAATCTTATCTCCCTGAAGTTGCAGTGGAGCAGACTAAAGCTACTAATCCTATCTCCCTGAAGTTGCAGTGGAGCAGATTAAAACGATGAATCATATACCTCTGAAGTTGCAGTAGGTCGAATTAGATCTTATCATATCAAACCTTATCTCCCTGAAGTTGCAGTGGATCAGGTTGAAGATACAAGTCTTATCTCCCTAAAGTTGCAGTGGAGCAGACTAAAACCACGAATCTCATCCCCATGGAGTTGCAGCAGAGTAGATGGAAGTCATATTTCTCTGAAGATAACGCGAAGTGGATCGAAGCAACAAGACGTAGTGGATTAGAACGAGGCTACTTGAAAAGAGAGGCACAAAAAAGTTAAGACTCGGTGAGACCAGGAAAAATTGGTCCTTCTTAAAAGTCTTTGCTCCATTCTCGTTACACGACAATGAGCAAAGAGGGCAGCTGAAATGACTCATTTTTGCCCGGAAGCCCAAACCCAATTACAAATAAAAATAAAATACCCCAGCCCAATTACTAAACCTAACCCAAGCTCAAACTACCCAACAAACCTAAAATTTTAAAAAAAAAACCTAGCCCAATAACCTAAAACACTTTCAGCCAAAGGGAGGGACAGAAACCCTAGGGCGTGTCGCATGGTCGCCTCACACGCCAGCCCCAGCCTTTCTGTCGCCGCCGTTCGTCGCACGTCCCATCAGCATCGCACGCCACTACCACCATGGCCTCCTTCACGCGCTTCTGGCACCTGCAAAACACCCATAACACGCCAACAGAAACAACAAAAAGGGAAAAAAATAAAGAGAAAAGAAACCAACAAGCAGAGAAAATCCAAATCTCAAAATGAAAAAATAAATAGAAAACTAAGTAGTTAAATCGACTATAAAAGCCGAGATCTAGGGCTTGTAATTTTTTCGAACACTTTAAAATATCAAAAATAAAATAACAGAAGGTTAATGCCCTATTTCTTCTTCTTTTTTCCTCTCTTTTCGATCTATCTATTCATTGTATTTTATTTATTTATTTTTTTACAAATCTGTTCTAAAAGGAAACTATTAATAAAGAAAAGAAAGGGAGAAAGAAACATACCTGAATCACCCCGCAAGCGCTGTCGCCGGAGTCTTTCGGGTCACCAAAATCAGACCGAAAAGGGTGGCGTTTGAGGTTTCTTCTCACAGCCCTTGGGCCATGAAGGCTCGGTCTTCATTTGGTCGTCGAAGCGGGGTTAAAAACCCAGATTTCTGCTGCTCCTGCCACCCTTTAATTTCTGTTTTAATTCCAATTCGGTCTTGGGACCATTAAATTTGTTTTTTTAAATCATTTTTAGAAAAAAAAACTGTTTGTTATTTTTATTTTGTTTAAAGTTTTTTTTATATATATAAAAAATCAAAATCAAATGCCTTACTAATTTAATTTATGTATTTAACACTTCCATTATTATGCCTTCATATTTTTGTTTATTATTTATTATTTATTATCTTCGTTTATTGCTCCTATTATGGTTGCTTATATGGTCATTATCATTATTATTATTATTGTTCCATGTTTTCTTATTTGTATTATTATTATTGTCTTTGTTCATGCATGTTAATATTGTGATTCGTTACTATTAATGCCATATGTTTTTATATTTTGCAATATCGTGTTCTTATTATTTGGAATGTATGTTGTACTATCGTTACGAGTCATGCATAACCTTCTTGTACATATTAAGCAATTTCTTTTAAAGCATAATCAAATAAATTACACGCATATTGATAGATATTTCATTGACTTTCACCCATTGTCCAAAAAAGGAAAAAGTTTTAAAACAAGGAAACATTTCGCGTTTTTGGGATTCGAAAAATTGTACCCTAACTTACTAGGTCTCAATTTTCTCGTTAAACATAAATAAAAAATATCCTTTTAAATTTCCAAACATATAAATTTTGAATAAAAATCAAAGGCAAACTCATTCTCGAGGGTTCAAATATCGCGTCCTAACTTATGAGATGTGACATATTGCTATAGCGGGACGAGTGGACCTTTGCTACTTAACTCAAGCATTTTTTTAAATTAACATTAATTAAGAAGAAATCGTGTCCTAACTTACTGGGCATGATCCCTTTTTTTCTCAAGTTTTAAACGATCTCGGGAATTACAAAAAGATCGTGTCCTAACTTACTGGGCATGATCCCTTTTTCAAATCTGAGATAGCTAAATATCTTTTAAATAGGTAAATTTTTGGCATTCATTCGCGCATCGGGAATTCAAGACATTGTGTCCTAACTTACTGGATATAATCCTCTTTCTCGATTAACGTGAAATATGCATTCTTTCCCAAAAAAATTCAACATTTCAATAAAGAATCGTATTTTAAATCTCTTTAAAGTTTTCAATCTTCGACTCTAAGACATTAATTAATCAACTAGGTACCGATTTTGGGCGTTACGAGGGTGCTAATCCTTCCTCGTATGTAACCGACTCCCGAACCCGTTTTTCTAAATTTCGTGGACCAAAATTGTTGTTTTAATAAAATTAAATCGTTTATTAAATACAACCACTTTTCTAGGTGGCCCGATCTCACCTTATCAAAAAGGATTGGTGGCGACTCCTGTTTTCGTTTTCGTTTTCAAAATCTAAGTCGGCCATGTTTTCACAAAAAAATGGTGTCAACACCAATAATAACCAAAACAGAGTTGGTAGCTTGAAAATTGGGAAAATATGATATTTTATGTAAATGTAGGATTGTTTTGGCCAAAATGTAAAACTTAATATTTGATTTAAATAATTAAGTTAGAATAGAGGATATGATATTTTATGTTTAAATTCCATTATTGATACTTGTATTAAGTTAGTATTCATTGAAACTTAAATAATCTATTAAGATTTAAGTTTTGTGAAATTTATTAATATTTTTTATGGACAATTATTTTATACACAAAGAATAAAATAAATAAAAATTTTATGAGTGAATTTAAGATATTGTCACATGCTCTTTTACAAATAAAACATAATAAAAAAATGACACATATCAACCTTCTATATTCGCTTATAAAATTTTTTATTCCATGTAGAACAATTATCCAATTTTTATAATAATTAGAACAAATTAATGTTACATTACAACCCTACATATCTCCTTTAATATCCCCCCATCACATTCCCTATAAGACTACTCCATTGCTCTTTAACACCCTGTCTCACCACCCCTTTGAGGATCCTATAAGCTTTGAAAATTCTCAACATCATATCTCTCATACAGTCCTTTCCCATGGCATCATCATCATCATCTAGCAGTGGTACTGCCTCCCCTTGTGGTGCGTGCAGGTTCCTAAGACGAAAATGCACCCATGACTGTATTTTTGCCCCTTATTTTGGTTCAGAACAGGGCCCTGCAAAGTTCGCTGCCATTCACAAAGTTTTCGGTGCTAGCAATGTCTCCAAATTGCTGTTGCAAATCCCACCACATGATCGTCCCGAGGCGGTTGCCACCATTGCTTATGAAGCTCAAGCAAGGATTCAAGATCCTGTTTATGGCTGTGTTGCTCATATTTTCACCTTACAACAACAGGTTCCAACTATTTTTCTTATAGGTTAAAATATGCCATAAGTACTTCCTGTGCTTTTTAAAAATCTAGAATTTAGTCCTTGTACTTTTATTTTTAGAATTTAATCATTCTACTTTTCAAATTTCAAATTTCAAGTCTAATTGTTAACACTATTAAATTTGTCGGTGTGACATTTTGAAATAATAAAACAATACTCATTTGGTATCCAAGTAACTAAAAAAAATGACTTTTGTAATGAACTTGAATTTAACAAAAAAAGAAAAAAACAATGTTAATAGTTGAACCTAAATTTTGAAATCTAAAAAATAAAATAAATAAATTTTTAAAAATAAAAGTACAAGGATTAAATTCTAAATTTTCAAAAAAAATACAAAGACTTAGTATTGTTGAGTGTTTTCCTGTATATCTCCTCAGATGGGTTAATTTTGTGTATTTATATGATACGGTCACTGTTCATAAATGTGACATGCTAAGTAGGTCTCCATACATAATGACACGTACCCTACCTTAGGGTTATCACGTGTACACTCGACGTGGGTTCGCACTATGTGTAGGCAAACTCATAAAAAGTATTACGCGTCTTCGTATTGGACTTGCTCATACTATGTATGTGCAAACCGATCCAAAATGCGGGTCAAGACCCAACAAACTAACGGGTCAATGAGTTGATAATAGTTAGTGTCATAACAAATATATTTAACCTTTCTTTATAATTAAGTGCAACCATTTTTGTGATCTTGCATATGATTCTATTTTCTTGATTCCATATCTGTAGGTGGCATTCCTGCAAGCTCAATTAATGGAAGCCAAAGCTCATCTAGCTCAAAATGGTGTGACTTCACATAACAACATTGAGAATATTTTTGAATCAGCTCAAATCATGATGAATATGCAAGAAAATACAAAGCAGAAAGGAGTTTTCTTTCCAAGCTTATCATAATAAAAGATGGGTTGAAATCGTTAAATATTTTTTACTTTAAATATTAGGAATTATGAATAATTTAGGTATTGTATGAAAAAGATGATATGGTAATCTTTCTTTCCTTTCCTTCTATCTAATTATGGTTTTAATCCTTCTATTATGTTAAAATTAAAGATTTAATCTTTCCAATTTAACATCATTTGATTATTTACTTTTATAATATTATTAGTTGATCTAAATTGATAACACCATTAGTTGGTAATAACAATATTTTTTTTTATTTTTTTCTCAACTAAAAGAAATGTTTTATTATTAAATGAAAGACAATTAATGAAAAAATCGAAAAAACTCTAAAACTAAGCTCTTAAAACAACAACAAACAAAAACACAAACACTAAGACCACTAATAAAGGTATCAACTATGTTTGAATAATAATAAATTTATTTATCAACCGAGTGCTAACAACAACAACTAATATCATCAATTTAAACCTCAAAATATTAAAGTAGAGGTAGGGATTTTTTTTTCAAAGAAGGATGCGTGTACGAACAACAATTCCCAAAAAAAAATTAGTATAAAATATTACTAGTTTTCTTATTCATGAATTGCACGGGATTATTGAATGCATGTAATAAAATTTTATTTAAAACAATTTTATATATCGCACATTAAAAATATATTATAATTTTAAAAAAATATTTTTTAAAAATTGAACTCTTTTAAAGAAAAATATATATTGTGTTTAAATAATTTTACCTTTAAATTTTTACTTTTTTTTATTTTAATTTTGATCTTCACAATCGCACATTTAATAGTTTTTCAAATGTGAAAGTTAAAAAATGTAAATTGAAGTGTATATATATTAGATTAGGTATCATCATATCCCTATAATGTTTGGCAATTTTTTACTCTTTGTTCAATCAATTTTTTATTACAACTTGGGATTAAGCTTTATCTTCAACTCTTGAACTCATATAATTGGTGCAATTAAATTACTGGGGCTGCCTAATTGATTATTGTCTTTTTCTCATGTAATTGGTGCAATTAAATTACTGGGGAGTGGTTAACTTTTCTTTTCATACTTTACTGTTTTTTGAGCCACAATAATACAACCATTTTCATTTGATAATCTTCAAATTAACCCAATGATTAGATTACACATCTACAGACAAATTTCAACCTATGTTTCCTTTTAATATTATATAAATATGTGATACCCTGATAGTTTGTAATTTTATTTATGATCAGTGTTGACACCATTTTTTGTGAAAATGGGGTCGACTTGGATTTTAAAAAATAAAAACGAATATGGGAGTCGCCACCATTCTTTTTTGATAAGGTGTGATCGGGCCACCTTGAAAAGTGGTTGTTTTTAATAAACTATTTGATTTTATTAAAACAACAATTTTGATCCACGAAATTCAGAAAAACAGGTTCGGGAGTCGATTACGTACGAGAAAGGATTAGCACCCTCGTAACTCCCAAAATTGTTACCTAGTTGATTAATTAATGTCTTAGTGTCGAAGATTGAAAACTTTAAAGAGATTTAAAATACGATCCTTTATTGAAATGTAAAAAAATTTCAGGAAAATAGTATATTTCACGTTGATCGAGAAAGAGAATTATATCCAGTAAGTTAAGACACAATGTCTTGAATTCCCGATGCATGAATGAATGCCAAAATTTACTTATTTAGAAGATTTTTAGCTATCTCGGATTTAAAAAAGGGATCATGCCCAGTAAGTTAGGACACGATCTTTTCTTAATTCCCGAGATCGTTTAAAACTTGAGAAAAAAAAGGATTATGCCCAGTAAGTTAGGACACGGTCTCTTCTTAATTCTCGAGATAGTTTAAAACTTGAATTTGAAAAGATTCGTGTATTTAGATTTATTGTGAAAATCAAACCCCAGTAAGTTAGGGTACGACCTTCTCGAATCTAAACACGAGATTTTGTTTATTCAAAAATCATAATTTAAGCATTGAATAAAATTAATCTAACACGAAATAGTAGAAACGAAACATGGTGTCAATATGCGTAACAAAACAACAATGAATTCGATAATATGAGTACGAAAAAAATATGAACAATCATCAAAAATGAAATAAAGAAATATAAAAGACAAATTAATCATATAATTGCAAGTAAATAAGCAAATAGCATTAAAACATTCTTTCAAAATAATAATGAACATGTAAATAACAATAAAGAAAATGATTAAAATTAAAAAAAGTAAAGAGATATATATGTATATATATAAGATATAAAGTATAAATAATATATAAGTACGTATATATATAAATAAATAAATAAATAAAAGTTATGTAGGTATATATATTATAAAAATGTATGTATGTATATATATACATAACAAAATTTGAAATTAACAAGACATAAATGAGTAAATAATAATAATATCAAATTTATTGATTTTAATAATAAAAGAACCAAAATAACTAAAAAAATGGGGCTAAATTGAGTTTTAAAACAAAATTTGGGGGCAAATCTACAAATAAAATAAAAGGGAGGACCTTTCTGAACGCGCGCATAACATGAAGGGACTAAAAGGGAAATTTTCCCTTCTTCTCCAAACGGCGTCGTTCCAGCGAGGACCAAATTGACACTGCTGAAAACGCAGGGCAAAATTTAAAAAAATAAAAACCTAATTTAAAAAATATTAAAAACGGAAGGGCTGAAAGCGCAATTAGCCCATTAATCAAAAACACGCGGATCCCCTGAGCTGGATCGGGTCGACGCGCAGGTCAGGGCCAAAACGGCGTCGTTTTGGCACCTAAACCTTAGTTGCAAAACGGCGCCGTTTTATGGGGCTATTTAAGCCTAAATTTTTTTTAAAAAAATTTCATTTCTTCCTTCCCCCCCCCAAAAAAAAACTCCCTTTCTCTCAAATTTTCTCTCACCCAATCTGATACCGGTCCAAGATTCGGCTGTAGGCCACCGCGTCGGCCGCCGGTCACCAGCGCCGGCCCCACTGTCTGCGGTGGCCGGAAAAAACTAAAACTCCGTCCTAGCCCTTTTAACCCTCCTGAACTCAAATCCGGGCCCAAAAACTTCCAAAAACGTCGACAAATGTTCCAAAAAGGCAAGAAACCTTTCAGTTTTCGGTCACCTATCCTCAGAGGTGACTTCCTTGGCCGTCCTAACAGAGGAGAACTTCCCCCAGGTATGCCCTTTCGGCCCTCTTTCTTTTTATTTATTATTAGTATATAGAAAGAAAAAGAAAAAGACAGATTGAAGTTTAAAAAAAACAGTAATCACCTTGAAATTTTTTTGTTCTTATTCCTTCAAATTCGTAAAAAAAAAAAGGAAACCCCTTTACATTCGGTTCAAATGGCTTTATATAGGCATTTTTACAATATTTAAATCTATACTTTTTTTACTTGTCATTTCTCTGCAGGCAAGTGGACGACAGCGGTGGCAGAGAGCAGGTGGCGGTGGCAGGAGTTGGTGGCTGCTAAAGGCGAGGTGGTTGACCAGAAGGCCCTAGGTGCGGCGCACCTAGGGTTAGGGTTTGTTGTTTTCTGTTTTTTATTTTGGGCCGTTTGGGCCATTAGGGTTTAGTTTTAGTTGGGCTTAAATTTTGGGTTTAGGTTTGGGTTGGTTTAGGTGGGTATTGGGTTGGTATTGGTTTTGGGTGTTTGGGTTTTGGGCCCCGAGTCAAAATTGAGCTTGTACAATCAGTAAATTGAATAATAAAATATCATTTAAAATCTTTAAATTATGTATTATCATTTATTCACTCTCACAATAAAAAAAATCATAAAATGTTAAAACTCATTTTATCTAGCCGATTGAGTCTTAATTTAATTGGTATGGATATTATTGTCAATACAGAAGGACGTGAATTCAAGTGCATTGAAGCACAGTATCCTCCTATTTATAAATTAAGGAAAGACTATAAATAATTTTAAATATGTCATAAAAAACATAACCTATAATTAAATTGTTTAAATAAAAATAAAATCATTTTAACTAGGGTTTTATGTTTTAATTAACAGATATACACAAAACAGTACCAATATATATGTCTTTTATTAATATTTTATGAACAAAATGTTCCCTTGACTCAATGCACAAATATTGTCTAGGAGGATAAGCTTATTAATCTTATCTTTTCATATATTGTCGTTTGTCTCAGCGCTTTTATACAGAGCGTTGAATAATAGCATTGGTAAATTTTTATATATACACGATTGAATTTTAGTTTGATTGGTATAAATTTTATTGTCAATGTAAAAAAATGTTGATTCGAGTATGCTGAAGCACATTATCCTTTTATTTATGGGTTGGGAGGAGATATGAGTAATTCTATGCATCGTGTCAAAAAAAAATATGACCAGAATCTATAAAAAAAATCCTCATATATAATTAGTAATATAAAAATAATTAGGTTAAAATATGCTTATAGTCCTTGTATTTGTATTTGCAAGAATTTAGTCCATCTACTTTTCAAAATTCAGTTTCAACTATTAATACTGTTAATTTTTTTTGTTAAATTCAGGTTAATTACAATATTTTTTTTATTTCAAAATGTCACAGCAACAAATTTAATCAAAAAAAATTAACTGTGCTAATAGTTAAACTTGAATTTTGAGATTTAAAAAGTAAATAAACTAAATTTCCAAAAATACAAGTACAAAAATTGAATTTTTAATTTTCGAAAGGTACAGGAACTATAGACACATTTTAACCAAATATTAAGGTCAGAAACTTATAAAAGACCTAAATAAAAAATTTTCATTTTAGGAGGTCAGGCCCTTGCCAGTACCCTAGCTCCGCCACTGGCTGCTTGTATGAATAAATTATTAATAATTCTATACAAGCATTTTTATGTTTCTTACTATTTTGGGCATTACAAGCCATTTGTTAGAATCATATCATAAAAATTAGTCACTAATGGGTTAATAGACAACCATATCCAAATGGTCTATAATTGGTAACTCATCAAATTTTAGTTGGGCTTTTCTTAATGACACAACTGCAACCAAGACTAGTTGCTAGTAAATTCTTTTGATTAATGTGATCGGATTAAATCAAGACTTTGTTTTAATTTTTAATTTTATATGTGAATTTTTATTTGGTATAATTATACACATAAAACTTGTATTGTTGTTTACATATACACATAAAATTTTGATTTTGATTTAATTGTACACATTTAAAAAAATGAATACATACATCTACTTTCATATTTGATTAATATAATTATTTATGTATGTAATATTCAACGCAAAATGGTGCTAATTTAATAACGTTGTTAATGTGTTGGCATCATTGTTATTAAAGTCATTTAAAAATCACGAGTTTAAATGCAGTTAAATACGTATATGTTTCAATTTAAGAATTTAAAAGATTATCTAAAAAAAACTCGAAAATTATGAGTTAAACAAACTAACATTAAATAACTAATTGTCTAGAGATTTAGATTAATATTGCAACAAGTAAATAACCAATTGTTAAGCGATTAAATCAACACTACCTCATGTTCATAATGTGAATTTACACATATGGGAAACATTGAAGATTAAAAAATGAAAAAATTAAAACCGGGTGGATTAAGACCAAAATTAGGTTCCTTGGGATCATAATCATGTATACTTTAATGGAAGATATAAAACATATTAATAGTGCTCTACTAATATCTGTTAAATTCATATTTAAAAAATAAAATTACAATTTGATTGAGTTTTGATTCGATTGGTATGAGTACTTTTATTAATATAGGAGGACGTGGGTTCGAGTGCACGGAAGTGTATTATCCTCCTATTTATGAGACGGGAGGGACTATGGATAGTTCTAAGCATTGTGTCAAAAAGAACATATATGATCAAAACTTATAATGAGATTATTCAAAAAATAAAATAAAATTACGAATTTATATTTAATTATAATAAAATCTCGATGAAATTTAAATTTAGACATTATAATTTTTAAACCTTCCATTTCAAAACTTCATTTAATTCTTATCTAAACTTTTCATTAATATATTCTTAAAATTTTCATAAATTAAGCTAAATCATAAACATTTTTACTTAGATTAAAATCAAAATATGATGTCAATCGACACTTTGTTTTAATAAAAGTTTTTTTTTATCACACGATCTATCGATAATATTTCGAATAATAAAGTTCATAAAAAAAAATTGCGTAAAAACCGAATGATTTTTTATCATCACAAAAATAGGAAAGAGGTAGACAACATATAACTCGAACCGACTTATGATGCCAAAAACAATAATTTTATCATATCAATCATGACTCAAAATAATTAATTAATTTAGGTCGACAGTTTTAAACCGCAAAAGAATTACTCTTCATAAATCATAAAACATTGAAGATATGTTGTTTTAAAAAAAAATCTCCAGTTTTGTGAGAGAGAAGAAATAAACTATTATTCTATCAAATCCAATATCCAAAGATTACACTAGATCTTATAGGTGAAAAAGGGAAAAAATTAGGTTTCCCATTGCATATAAACATTGATTTTCTAGGTTCTAACAAAATATGCAGCATATTTAACTTCAAAACTGAGAAAGCTGGATCTTATGCTAAAAGACCATTGATATAACACAAATCATGAGTGGTGAACAAAGCCAAAAGCCATTGATTGAAGGTCATCAACATCCTGGAAATTACTCCATTGTTCTTCAAAGGAAGCCATGGAACAAGGAACAGCCTCCCCAAAAGCATTAAAAGAAGATCGATCCTCACCTGATGATGATGAAATCACCGATGAACTCTCATAATTCACCAACGAATTCGGATCCAAAAACCCATTCTCAGAGAGATTCGGGTTCAAGTTGGGTGCTGCCATGGTTGAGTTATTATGAAACCAGCTTTGAAGAAGAACATTATTAGGGTTTCCAGAACCAGAGGTGCCATTAATAAAAGTAGAAGAAGCTGCTTGTTCTTTGAGACAAGCAAGTTGTGCCTGCAGATTCACAACCTGTAAGGGACCAAAATTTCAAATTAGGGTTTCGAATCATCAATTCACATCAAACAAAACAAAGGGTCGAAGTCAAAACCTGCTGTTGAAGAGCAAATATATGAGAAACGCAGCCATAGATGGGATCTTGTAACCTAGCTTGAGCTTCATATGAGATAGTAACAGCAGCTTCACAACGTTCATTTACAGGGAGATGAGTGAGTAGTTTTGAAACATTGCTTGCACCAAAGACTTTATGAATGGCTGCAAAATGGGTAGCACCTTGTTCATGGCTAAAATAAGGTGCAAAAACACAGCCTTTAACGCATCTTCTTCTTAAGAACTTACAAGCACCACAAGGGGAACCAGCACCAGTCATTTTTTTGATTAATCCTTTGGGTGTTTTTAGTAGTTTTATTTAGTTTTTGTAATCGGGGGTGGATTTATAAACACTAGAGGACGATGGAGGTGGAACATTTAATAATAATTTGTTACTTACTATTGGTCTCCTTATTGGGTTACAGATTTCATATTTTCATAATTATTTATTATTCTTTTTTTACTTTTTAAAAAAACCTTTTCGCATTGCATATACTATTGTATTGTAATGTATTTATTATTCTCTCAAATCATATTCCATTTTGTATCTTTTCATCCTTATACCACATAAACAAAGCTGTTTTCTGATAATCCGTTTGATTATTAATTATTGTGAAGTTTATATATAAAGTAGTTAGTTCTGTGTCGTGTATTTTCGATTAATGTAATTTTAGATGTTTTAATTATTGATTCGAGTATTGAACGAAATGTTATACCTATGAGTCTGTAATGTGGGTCAACCCTATTAGACTAGTACCAGTAGGCAGCATAGAGAAAGAAGCACTACGCCATCAAATAGAGTGACGATTAAAATGAATATTGATTTATTGAGTATAAATCATGAATCAAAAATGAAAAATCATAAAAGATGGAAAAAAGTGTTCAGCTCTAATCATTGTATTATATTGACAATTCCAAAAAATTGCTCATACTATGAGCATAGTACAGTCGCAGGCAAGTATGCTCCTATCATCTAGTGGTTCAAGACATCTCTCTTTCAAGGAGGCAACGAGAATTTGAATTCCCTTAAGAGTAGGATACTACGAAAGGAAGTTGATCATGAATTATCAATACATCTAGAGTTGATTCTTCGAAGGTAGTTTATTTATAAAATATAATACTGAAGACGTAATCTTTAAACTTGAGTATATATGCATCCCAAATACAAATAGTACCACAATATTAAAAAAAAAAAACCTAGGGTTTCGGATTTCAAGAGTTGGATAATTATATATAGTTGTGAAAGCATAACAAGGTCAAAATTCCTTACACAAATCTTAGTTTTATATAAAGGCGTTTGGCAGTTTAACTGAACCTTGCTAACATGTGGAGCAGTGATAAATTTTGAAACATATATGATGATTTCGTTGTTGATGTGAAGGTCTGAAATATTGCAGAGCATGCGTGGCTCATTATTATAAGGTAAAAATAAAAATAAAAGGAATTTGTGCAGTCAAGAGGGTAGCTGAACCTTCATGAAGCTGATAATATAAATATAGGACCATATATTATTATTAACAATCTAATATTTGATTGGGAGATTATAAATATATATAATCACACTCCTTTCATCTACCCCAAAATTAATTAATAATCATGAATACTTGGTATGAAATTTGTCTCATTTTGCAAGATTTTATGAGGTCCCCTGCCCTATTGTATTGCTATTCAAAGATATGGTTGCAATCTATTAGGGTTGAAATAGTGGTCCCAATTCCCTAATTTGCTATATTTGATCCACCTGAAAGTGCAACTTTGAAAAGAAAAAGTAAATAAAATCCCCCCAATCCCCAAGTTGGGTAAGTTGAAAGTTGGGTTGATTTAGGATTAAGTTAACTTCTATTAAGTTATTTTCGATTTTAAAATTTTTAAGTTGTTATTTAGGTCGTTTGAATTTATGATTCGAATTTTCAAATTTAAAATATTATGAATTAGATGTGTTGAAATTGTTAACCTTTTATGATTAGGGCTCCTTTGAATATTTCGGTAGTTCATTAAAACGCACTTACATCTATATATATTAGGCAAAGCACTAGTCTTGTGAGTTAAGGCTAGTTTAGTATTATTGTTGAGAAGTATTCCTAAACTGGCTCTGAAGTGTTTAGTATTGCTGTAGAAAAGTTCTTTTAAAAAGATAAAATATATATTTTAGTCATGATGATGTTAAGGAAAAAATGTATTTAAATGATACTAAAATTTATTAATGTTATTATATATGAAATACATCAAATTAGATTATAATAAAATATTTAAAAAAATATTATAACTTATTATTAATATTTTAATACATGAATTAGAAAAGTTAAATATATTTAAAATAAATGTTATTATATATTAAATACATCAAATTAGATTTTGGTTGGTGTGTAGTAATAAAAAATACCGTTGGCATGTTTAAAAGAAGGTGAAAAAGTAATTCAGTACCCAAAAGTGATCTTGGTTGCAATAAAAGCTCGAATTTTTTGTTTCTGCGTCTGATCAATTTTTGGCGTTTGAAAATCACTTTTTCTCTCGAAAGCATCTTGTTTAGGAATATTTTCTTAATCTCAAAAGTGTTTTTTATCTCAAAAATACTTCTTAGCATTGCTAAACTAACCCTAGATGTCAAAATTTTGGCTGCAGTCCATTGAGTACTTCATAACCCTAGTAAGAAGACTAATTATTATTTTACCCCATTCATTTATTCTTGTACTATTTAATTTATTTTTTTTGTATAGATATAATTTAAGTATTAATTAATATAATATAAATTTATTATATTATATTATGATTGAGTATAAATATTATATGAATACTTTTTAACGATTTTTTTAATATAAATTAACTTTAATTATTTTTAATTATAATTTACCACAATTATAATTATAATTATAATTTTTTATTAATTTAAATATAATTTTGTTATTAATTTATTATATATATTACCAACAAATGTTGGATACACTAGTAAGGCATATTGCACTTCCAAGGGAGAACGCATATTCGAACATTGGAGATGACATTGCAGACATAGAGGATACCTCGATTATACCAAAAATATATATACATTTTTTATTTAATGTCCTTAATAGTCATTTTTTATTTTTACCTAATTTCCAAACGCACTCCCACCACTGATTTTAATCTCATTGCTATAGTATACAATCTCACTGTCATCGTTGTTTTTAACTTTACCAAAGACAATCTTATCGATAATTCAAAAGAAGCCTAAATTGCATTAAATTTATTTTGAGTACAAATTGATTGTGCAAGGTATTCAAGTTTAAGTCAAAACCGATAATCTAACATATTTTCTTAAACAAACAAATCAGCAATGATAAATTTTGCTAACCCTAAAAAACCTTCCGACTTTCAAAAATCCCCTTCCTTTGAGGCAAGCTACTTGTTGCCGGTGGCATGTCTCCTCCATCCCACTCTCTATTTCTTTCTCCTCTTTCAATGAATAACCATCTGGCTTTGTTTTGTGGGCGGTCCCCGTTTTCCTAAGAGCGACTTTATTGGTGTCATCCACAAGGGTTGCAAATTTGATGATGTCTTTAGTGTGTTCTTCGATTTCTCAGTACTGTGGTCTATCCAATGTTGGCCTGAGCCCTTTGGCTTTCTATTCCGCCCTTTGATCCAGGAGATTTGAGGAGGAGATGTTAGCCCTGACAGTTGACTTGATCATGGGTCGGGCCGATACAGAATTTTAGGCCTTAATCGAACAATAGGCCTAAAATTTTACTCAAACCCAACCCATATTAAAAATGTTAAATCTCGAGCCCAGCCCAACCTTGCCTGATGGCTATCATAGTTGGTCTACCAAGGGCGTAGCTCAACCTTTACCCCTTCATTGTTTTGGCATTCTTCCCGGCGCCAAAGCAATTCCGGAGTCGTCTTTAGGCTTTCAATGATTTAGCCTCACTTGGAGATGCTAATGTCGGGACTAGTTGTAGTGGCCACTCATTGGACCTTAGGGTCCTCTCTTCCTCCTCATTGCTTGGCAGTGACGGTCGTTTGGGATACTAGGGTTTTCTGTGGGTGTTCTTGGGCCTTGCTATGGGCTTTCTATTGTAATATGTTGGACTTTAGGCCCTTCTCTATGTAACCGGTTTTTTTTATTGGTTGTAATTTCTGCTGAGATTATCAATGTTTTCTGGAATCGTTTATATTCCTTTTCTTTGTACTAACGTTACAATAAATGAAATCCTCGTTTGAAAAAAATCAATAATAGTAATTAAATAATGATCTTTCTTGGCAAAATAAAAAATCAAAATTAAAAGGTAGCCCTATGATTAGATATTATTAATCATAGTGATTAAGAAAATTATATATAAAAATATTGTAAACATTAGACATTAAATAGTGGATTACTAGTTAATACCAGATCAAAGTACAGATAATCAAAGTGCAAAAAAGGGATCAAATTATAAAGAAAATATATATATTGCAGACAAAAGCACCAAATATATTCCAAAATTGAATGAAAACAAACACTTGAATGAGGAAGAAGATATTAATATTTATTTGGGGGGAAAGGAGATTAATTTATACTTAATAGTATTAATTTGATTGGTTCAAGTATAGCTGGTAGGTCAGGGGTTGTCGAGCAATACAGTATATTTATAATAATTAACTACTCTTTTATTATATATAGGTTAAATTTGCTATTAGTCTATGTATTATGCACAAGCTATAGTTTAGTCACTGTAAATTTCTCAATTTTAGGCTCTATATTTTTCAAATTTTAAAATTTTAATCTTGACCCAAACAATAGTAATTAAATATGTTAGGTCAGATTTTGTTATTAAACGAGTTGTAAACTTAGTCCATGTCAATCTAATCATTTTTAATCCCTGTACTTTTTGAAATTTAAAATTTTAATTATAACTCAAACGAGTAACCATCAATTCATTAACTAAAATTACATTACTTGTTTTTAGTATTACGTGGAAAACGTGAGTCGCTATTGCATAACACATGTGATATAATATATTTTTTGCATAAGATTTTGGAAATAGCAAAATTTAACTTAATGAATTTAGCAGCTACTATTTGGTTTTTAGAATTTAAATTTTAAACTTTTGAAAAATACAAAGATTAAAATAAAAATGATCAAATTAAAGTATAAAGACTAAATCTATAACTTAAACATAATACAAGTACTAATAGCAAATTTTATCACATATATAGTATAAACTTTGTTTCAATCACACTTTCTCTTGTCAATATTCGTAGCTAGGCAGCCACTAACATGTTGTAGACATTGCCCCACCCACAATCCAACCCCCAATCATAACCATAATGGCATCCCAATTTCACCTAATTTAAGATTTGTTTTTTTATAAATATTTTATATAAAAGTTTAACATTTTAAGTATAAATTTTAATATTATTCATGACTCGAGTTTTTATATATGTTGATACAAAGTACAAGAAGGAGGAAAATAATGAGGAGATTGTGGTGGTGCTAAAGAGGCCGATTCACTTTAACAAACAGAGAGTTGAAAAAGACAAGAGAACAGGTAGAAGGATGATAAAGATGGATTATTGAGAATGAGTACTCAAGGTTACTCGAAGGGCCAAAAGATCTTTTTCTCATTGTTTGGGAGGGTATTTATAGGAGAGCTCCTCTTGTCTACTAATATAATGTGGTAGGTTGTTACAGATGAAGTTGTTATCATGGAGTACGTGAAGGGTGTGCCTAGTGGAGTCCATTTTGTTATTCATTTACGCAGTACAAGGTTGTTATGCATAAGTGAGTCTCATTAGTTGCTGAAGAGTATGTCTACACTTAGGGAGCATTCGCACTGGAAAGTAAGTTTTTAAGCCATGGTGTGCAGGTATCTAAACAGAAGGAGGAAAGTGCCTCTCATATTAGCGGATGGATTGTAGTAGGCTGAGAGTGAAGTCGACCGAAGACAATCCAGACGAATGGGAGCGTGTGGGTCACTTTCTATTGTCCACATGGAGTTTTTCGAAAATTTTGCATATATGACCCGAGTGGTAATTATAACAAAATTAAATTGGTGCGAGCTCAATTCAACTTAAATAATAAAAAATATTTTTTGAATATTAATAAATATTGCAAAATGTTATTAATATATCTACTTATAACTATATCAATTCATAAGAAAGGATTGTATGCAACTGTGATTCCATGTCATCCTTAACCATTTCCAATGACAAATAAGATTTTTCCTCCTGGTTTTTAGCATTTTTAGTTGGATTTGAATTTTTTCAGAGGGAAAAATCTGATTTGTCATCCTCTCATTAGAAAGGGATAAGGATGATGTAAAATCATAGTTTCATACAATCTCTTCTCATCAATTCATACCTCTATATATACTGTTAGAAAAATAACATGAAGATTTTTTTTTTCATTTGCAACTCAATTACAAACAAAATATTTCTTTTACAAAATCATAAAAATTTTAAAATTATTAACTCCGTATAAAATAAATATTAACTCTGTTAAATTTTTATTTTTTATTTTTATAAATACAAAAGGCTAATTTAATTTATTTAATAAAAAAATTAATTTCAACTAATTCTATAACAAAGAGTCCTCTTTTTTTATGCATCATTGTTTTTTGTAGCCTTTTATCTGGAAGCCTTTAATAATTAACCAATTTATATATGAACTAAAAGAAATAATAATTAACCATTTTGTTCCTTATTACGAGCTGCTCGGCATGAGAAACATAGGGATTGATGAACCTAAAAGTGTTTTTATTTTTTAACTTATTATTTAATCAATGTTATTTTATATTTATAAGAAAATTTATAGTGTTTTAAGTTAGAAATTGCATTATGGTAATATTTTTATGAATTTATCCAAAAGATAAAACCACTCTCATTTTAATATTTTTTATTTTGTAAAAATAATGAGTTGATGTTCGGTTAACTTGTTACACAAGTTCAATAAAAAACTTAAATAATAATATAGATGTAACGATAAATGTGTCAAAAGAAATTTATAACTTAAAATATTTGGTTAATCATCGAATGAGAATTATATATACAGGGGCGAAACTAGAAATTTTTTCTTGAGGGCTAGGATTATGTTATATATTTTTATAAAAGTTAAAATACAATTTTATCATTGTATTAACTTTTTTTATTACAATTTTTAAAATTAAATCAAAATTTTATTATTTTGAGAGACTAAACAATAATCTTATAGGGAGTCAAGACTCTGCCTCTCTACCTCTCTAATTTACCCTATATATATTATTTAAGTCAATTTTTTAAAATAATTATTTATAATTTAAATTAATTTAATTCGATCTAGAATATTATTTAAAAAATTTCGAGTCACGATATAACTTAAGACTCATAAATACCACATATGAAAATAAACATGAAATAGCAATGATGGCAAAGGCTAATCTAAATAAGCAAAAAGTGGAGTAAAGGTAGGGAAGGTGGACGTATAGACAAAGGGTTTGTGCATGGCATTGGCAACCATTAATATATCCCACCATTTGGAAAAATAATTAAATATTGTTTTATTTTTTAAAAAATATTAATTTAAGTTAATGTGTGTGTACTTTGTTGGCCACTTAACCCATGAAAAATTGCAAAAAGGGAAGACTTATCTTTGGGGACAACAAGGCATGTTTTTTATTTTATTAATTGGGTTTTTATGGGGATTATTAAAATATTAATCACCTTTAGACAAATAATGTAGCAGAGGGTTTTCAATTAACTGATTATATATGGAAAGGAACATTCCCAAGAAAAAACATTAAACAAATTAAACTCATTTCTTTGTTTTTTTGTTACGGATTTCGGCACCTGAAAATAATAATATTATTTTTTAATATTTAATTCGGTTTTAAAGCTGATTTGATGAAAATTCGTTAATAACATTAACGATTAGCTTTTATCATATCAATCCTAAAACACAAATTAAATACAAAATTAAATAAATTCACAATTAATATTAAATTTATTGTATTAAAAATTCAAAACTAAATATTAGTAATTAACTTTCATCAAATCAACCTTAAAATCTAAATTAAACGCTATAAAATAACTTTACCTTAAGGTACCAAAATATACAACTTTTGTCAAATAAATATATTTAATTGGATCAAAAAATAATACAAGTACCACATTAAAAAATAGCTTGAAATTATTTTTATTTTTTAATTTATTTGTGCATTATAATAATTTAATTATATGGTTATAATTATTCAAATATATATTATTTATAATTATATTTTACGATTATACTTGTAATTATAATATTGCTCGTACCTTCTCAAAAGCATATGTAGGAAGAGATTCATAGAAAATAGTCCCTTTTGGATTCTAAAGAGACTCCTTTTTTTTTTAACCATAAAATATGTGTACTTTTATAAAAGAAGTTATAGTTTAGACTTTAGAGATGAAAATTCAATCTTAGAAAAATTTAAATTTCAAAATTATACATTAATTTTAATTTAATATGTAATTTAATACATGAACTTTGATTCAGTGTAATTATACATATGAAATTTTTATTATTGTTCAAGTGCATACATAAAACTTTAATTTTAGTTCAGTTATATACAATTTAAAAAATAAATATATCAATTTAATTTTATATTAGATAAATATAATTAATTATGTATGCAATATATAAATATAAAATGATTCTGTATTGATAATTGTGTTAATAGGTTATAAGAATTAAATCAAATCACAATTTCATATATAAAATTACACATTAGACCAAAATTCATATATATATTTAAATTTATCCCTAAAAATAGATAATATTCGTATGAATGGATTAATGGATTAGGTCAAATTTTTGAGTCTATTTATTATCCTAAAAATTTGTTATACTTCATTAGTTAGTTCAAACTTTAAATAGGAACGTAAATGTTGTCTTAAACAAAATTTTAGTGTAGCATCGCGATGTTTAATCTTTGTTTTTTTATACAATGCCTAGAATTACATATAGTCTTTTCTCAATCTTTAAATAAGAGGATAATACACTTTAACGCATTCGAACCCACAATCTCCTACATTGGTAACAATGTCGATGCTAACTGAGCTAAAACGCAATCGGCAATAAGAAAAACTAAATTTGAATGACTTTATTTTTAATGTGTCATTAACTGATTCATTGACTATATATAAAATTATACGTTGTAATTCATCAGATATTAATCTTTATAAAAATAGAAAGACAAAATTATATTAAATTAAGTACTAGATTTGAATATAATAGATGAATTTTATTAATGGATTTGAGTCATGAACAACCCATATTACAATAAATACAATAAGATAGAAGAATATAGAATAATCTACACAACTTTGAAGTGTCTTTTTCCATATTCTACCTTTTTTTTTATCATTTGAACATGTAATCACATGATCTTAAGTGGCATTACAATAGCTTTAAGCATTTAAATAATGTAAATTATCATTAATTAGCACGACCATAATCAGCTTTTATGTCGATCAAAAACCTCTAATTCCTCATTAAAAAACCCAAATTAAAATCTTTTTTAATTTGATAAAAGAAATAAATATTAAATAAAAGAATAAATATTTTCATTAGGGGCATTTGTGCAAAATGGCAATGAATATAAAATGAAATGTACGAGGAGTTAAAGAGATGCCGCGTGGATGTATGTCTGCGACATAACTACGCATACATTACATAAAACATGCCCTACCATGCATGGCATCTTTTCAATGTGCCATCCATGTTCCCATACATACATTATTTTATGTTATTTACATTTTTATTTATTTATCAACAAGACAGCATCTCCATCCAAATCATGTTCCTAGATTTTTTGTCTTTTAAAAAGAAAAAATTGATAAGTGATTTATTCTATATTAATTATTAGATACATAATTCATTGTATACTATACGAAAAATCATACTCATATGGTGATTAATTCTTAGTTCAATTGCATGAACATTGTTGTCAATACAAGATGATATGGATTTGAGTGCGCTGAAACACATTATCCTCCTATTTATGGGTTGAGGAGGAGCTATGGGTAATTATAGACATTGTATCAAAAAAAAGTAAATATGATCAAAACCTGTAATGAGATTGTAAAAAAAAAATCATACTCAGATACACTTTTGTTTAATATAAAATTATATAGGGAGCTAAGAGTAAACTAATGAATGTTAATGCCTTAAAATAAGTTCTTTCTTGCATCAAACATTCTCAATTAATTTTAATTTAATTTTAAACTTTAAAATATTTGCATTGAATCTTCAAAATATTAAAATTATTGAATCGATCATTTTATTAGTTTAAGCATTAAATGATAGCTCGAATTAGCTTCAAATAGCTTAGGCATTTATTGCATATAGCACCAGGCAAGCAGAGGAGGCAGGCAAGTAAGGGCGTTGGTTTCTCTAAAAATGTTAAAAAATTTATTTTAGTCTCTTAGAATTATAAAATGTTAAATTAATAAAATGATAAATTTATAATTCAATTCTAACTCCTTATAAAAGTAAATTTTCGAAATTATAAAAAATTTTAATTCAATTTGACCCACAGAAAAAAAAAATCTTGGCTTTGCCCTGACTGTATGAACAACTTAGATTTGATGTGTTAGGAGTTCAATTGCATTTTGCTCCTTCTACTCAAAAAATAAGAAAATTAATCATTGTACGCTAAATCAAATAGCAGAATGGTTCTTTCTATTAAAACTTTCATCAATTTCTACTTAAAAACTAGTATTGTTAACGGAATAACGAGACGGTTACATGTGATGTGCCATGTATATTTTATGCTAACATGTAGGGATAAATTTTTAACAACAAAAATAGATGAAATTTTTAACTGAATAATCAATTTGTTCTTTGATCTAACGTACATGAACTAATTTACTCATTCTTTTTAATAGAGAAGATAAAATGTAATTTGACTTTTAGTATAAAAGCTTTCATGATACATTATCAGTTGAATAGAAAACTTTATAAGCGAATTAATGAATAATGATAATGTAAAATAAATGCTAAATAATAAAAGATACATGATGGTATAAATCCACTTATAAATTTTTTAAAATTTTGGATAAATTAATTATTCGTATGTTTAATTATATTTTAACCAAAGATTTGACCATCAAAGAAGGTTCCGATGAATTAATTAAAAAGAAAAAAGAGAAAAAAAAAATATCCTCTAACTGACCAAAAAACCTATGCATCAATGTAATAGAAAATCAATAAACTGATTTTGACATAAACCAATGATTCATGAGATTAGTGGAATCTTTGTAACGCATGCCTGTCACCTTAAATGTACCCAGAAGTATGTTAAAAGCTGTTTAAAAATCAGTTTTTTATTATTATTAAAATAACCCAATTTTTTTTTATTTATAAAAATAACTTACTTTTTCAATTAAGTACGTAAATGATTGGAAATGAACAGTGAACATGGGTAGTGCCAATCTCGTTGGTGTCACCACCTTGCCACGTCAGTCAATGGTTGGCCGGTAAAATAAAAAAATAATTTGAATTTTTTTTTGGATGGTGTTAAATAGATTGGCATCACCCATGTCAGTTTTTTGGTGGTGCCAATTAGATTGGCGTCACCGGTCCTCAGCCTTTAATTCTTCGTCTTCCTCCATTTTTACTGCATTATATCTCCTTGTTTATCGTTAGCCTTGATTCGAAAAAGCTAATGAAAAATGAAAAGAAGAGAGGCTTTTTTACCAAAATGACCTAATTCTTTTTTTATTATTTACAAAAATAACTCACTTTTTTAATTAAATACGTAAATTACCTAAAATGAACAGTGAACATGGATAGTTCCAATTTTATTGGTGTCACCACCTTGTCACGTAAACCAATGATTGGCCAGTAGAATAAAAACAAAATTTTAGGTAATGCCAATGTATTTGGTGTCACCCATATAAATACATGTATTTCATAGAAGGGAAAAAAAATTTTGGGTGGTGCTAAATAGATTGGTGTCACCCATGTTAGTTTTTTGGTGGTGCCAATTAGATTGGCGTCAGAAAATATCTCAAAATTTGCTATTGTCGATTGCCTTCTAGAGTTGCTGCTATTTCAATTGAGGCCTACGCACTATGAGTAATCATTAGAGCCTTTAACCACTCAGCTAGGGTGATAACTGTACAAGCCCATTTTCCCGGGCCCAACAAACAAAACAAAAACAATTAAACCCAACTAGCCTAATCCAATACCCCAAGCCCAATATCTAGCCCAAACCCCAAATCTGACCCAAGAAGATTAGTCAAACTAGGGTTTCAATTTTCTGAAACCCTAGCTTAGCCTTGCCGCCGCCATCATCACATCAGCAGGGCAAGTGGTACGCTGCCGCCTCTGACACCAACGCTACCTACTCTGCCACCAGCCACTGGCACCGCCGCACATCACAGTTGCCCACTTGCTCCATCAACATCAAACCTGCAAACAATAAAGAAAGATCACAGCAACAAGCAAAAAAGGATAGGATTTTGTTTCGGTATAAAAAAAACCAATGGTAAACCATAGGGGGGCCGAACTTCATTCTTGTAACAGGGGCTTTCTTTTTTTTCTTTTTGTAATATTTTCCCAGAAATAAAAGCAAAAAAAATCAAAAGGTGGTTTTTTCTTTCATTTTTTTCGCATCTCTACTTTTCCTTTATACTCGTTCATTTTATTTTTATACATACATATATATATTAAATACAGTTTATATTTGTGAAAAATATAAAAAAATAAAAATTTTACCTTTTTGATTTTTCGGCAACTGCGTGCGGTAGCCGGCGTAGTGCCGGCGCGACGGTGGCTCTCGGCCGGGCTTTTGACCGGAGAGGAAGAGGGTGTGAGAGAATTTCTGGTTTTTTTTTTGGAAGAAGAGGAGAAATGAAAATTTGAGAAAAAAAATTATTTTTTATAGAGGGTTGAAACGGCGCCGTTTTGGGCCTTAACCCCAGTGGCCAAAATGAAGCCGTTTTGGCCTTAATGCCCTTTTACCCGCGTGTCGACCCGATCCGACCCGGAGGATCCGCGTGTTTTTGAGCTTTGGGTTATTTATCCCTTTAGCCCTTCCGCTTTTAAATAGTTTTACAATCAATTGCCTTCTGTTTTTTTAAATTCGCCCAGTAATTTGTTTTGATTTGCAATTTGGTCCCCCGAAGCTATGTCGTTTTAAAGGCCTGGATAAATTTACTGTTTTGGTCCCTCTCTTTTTGCGCGTGTCGCAATTTGATTCTTGTCGCCTTTTTATTTTCAAATCAGCCGTGTATTTTTTATTTTATTTCGATTTAGTCAGTATTTTTAGCATTTTTATTATTTAACCTTATTATTGTTATTATTATTAATATTATTAATTATTATTAGTTTTTATTTTCCTTTTTATTTATTTGTTACTATTATATTACTATATTGATTAGTTTAATATTATTTTCAGCTTTACTTTTATTCTATATATATATACATTATGCATGTCCATATTTTATAATAACTTATTTTTACATACATACAAACGTATATATATATTTTATAACTTATTTAATATATACATAAATACTCATATTTTTTATACATATCTATATATATATTCTCATGGTTTTTTTTTACATATATTAAAATATGTATTTGTATATATTCTTTATTTTATGATTCATATATATACCTACATATATAGAATTTTTATATTTGATGATTGTTGTATAAGTATATATGTATATACATACACTTACATAATTTTTCATGTAATAATACGTATATATGCATATGTTTTTTTTATATTTTCATAATTTTATACATATATATAGATGTATATATATTTTTATAATTTTGTTAATCTTGCTCATTTATTTATTTACATGTCCGTTATTATTATTTGTTATGCTTTATATTTGTTTATTATTGTACATACGTGATTGATTTTATTTATATATATGCGACTTCTTATTTATTTATATTTTGTTTTGCTTATATTATTTTATTTACATCATTATCATCATCATTCTATTACACCCATTTTTTAGACTTCAAAAAAGAAATTTTAAAAATATAAGTAATATTCGGTATTTTGGATCTTCGAGAGAATCGAGCCCTAACGCATTGGGTTCCGATTTTCTTCGTTGAATTTAAATAATCGAGATTACTCTTTTAAAAATAATAAAAAGCTCATTATCGGGAATTCAATATGTTGTGTCCTAACGCATTGGATATGACGCGTTGTTTTTCCCGATAAGAGAATTTTTTCTAAAAAATAATAAAGGCAATGTTTTGCGTTTGGAAATTTGAGAAAACATGCCCTAAGGTGCTGGGTGTCGATTTTTCTCGTTCAACCAAATAGCTAAATATCCTTTCAAAAATTACAAAATAAGGCAATGTTTTGCATTTAGAAATTCGAGAAACGTGCCCTAAGGTGCTAGGTTTTGATTTCTCCTTTAACCAAATTGCCAAATATCCTCTTGAATTTAAATTCATGCCATTCGAATTTTTAGGATTGTATTTTAAATTTCTTTGAAGTTTTCAGTTTTTTGACACTAAGACATTAAGTAATCAACTAGGTACCAATTTTGGGCGTATCGAGGGTGTTAATCCTTCCTCGTACGTAATCGACTCCCGAACCCGTTTTTCTGAATTTCATGGACCAAACTTGTTGTTTTAATAAAATCAAATCGTTTATTAAAAACAACCACTTTTCGATGTGATCCGATCACACCTCATCAAAAAGGATCGGTGGCGACTCCCGTTTTTGTTTTCATTTTTCAAAACCCAAGTCGACCCCGTTTTCCATCAAAAAATGGTGTCAACAGCTTGGCGACTCCACTAGGGACCCAAAATAAGAGAGTCAAGCCACGAGTTGATTATTTTTTGTCTTTTTGTCGAAAGTTGAAAAGTTGATTTAAATATACGATCCTCTCATTGCATTTCATTTGTTTTGAGTTATAGTTTTCATCAGGTTTTGTATTTTAAATTTTTTATGTCTTTCTGCATTGCATTGCATGACCTTTGGTCACACCCTTTTAAGTGGGAGTGAGAAGCTACTCCTTCGTGAGGTTTTCACCTCCGTGCAGGATAGTGGATCGCTTTCGAGATACATCCGTACCTATGTCTTCGTGAGATTTTCATCTCCGTGCAGCCATAGGGAAATGTATTCCCCTGAACCGAACTCGGTCTATATGAGCCTATAATGGGTGAAGATCGAAGAATCTGCTGGTTCGGGTACTTTATCTTTAGAGCCAAACCTCATATAGTGGACTTAGGAACTTAGCCTAGATAGAGCCACTCCAAACCCCTAGTAGTCACCCGATTAGGTACTTTCTATTTTCCTTGTTTATTTTTGTACTAACCCCTCTTATTGTGCTTTGATTATGATTGCATCGCATCTGCATCTTAGGAAAGAGATATTGATTCAAGTCCGATTACTAAATTAGAAAGCTTGTCATGGAATACGGATTCCTTGATAAAGTGGAAAACAATACGACTTCCCAAATATATTCTGAGAAACACAAGAAGAGCGATGGAAGAGTTCGTGATATTTACTTCGTGGCCTAAGGGTTCGAGACGATTGTCCCAAAGCCTTCGACAAGCTGACGAGCCTTATGAAGATGGGCAGATGATGGATCGTGACCAAGATCAAGAAAATGAGCTAGCAATGGCATCTATTGGCGAGATTACCTCAAACATACGGATGAAGAAAAAGATCAATGTTGTTTCTTGGAATATGAGGGTGAGGTTGTACATGTATCCATTTTATGTAAGGGAATTTGCTTTCTAGAAAAGTTTCCTAAATGTAATTGAATCAGAATCAACGTCTCTTTAGGCATTCATTTCATGCATTTGCATTACATTGCATTACATGCATTAAAATCCATTGAAAAGGTCTAAACGAGTAAATTTATTTCAGCTAACCTGGAAAATCAACCAACCAAACACCCTTACGATATCCAAGTAAAGACTAGAGAAATGGAACGAAGGTTGGAAAAATTAGAGCGAATGCAGATTCAGATGCGGGAGCAATTGACTGGATTTCAACAGGAGATGAGAGATCAGATGCTAGAATTACAGAGAACCTTGATGAGTCAGTTCAACCGACTGCCAGCTAGAGAGTTAGAAGAAAGGAAGGACCCAGTGGTCCACTTTGGGGTTGATAATAAGGATCTTGCCCATTCCCTAGATTATACACCGACAAGTGTCCAAGTCTAGCCAGATGGGCGTCCACACGTCGCACTCTTTACTATCAGATCACAACAGTATCAGACTGGTATAGCAACACCGGTGGGTTACTTGACAGACCCAAGGTCTAATGTGAGGAACAATTTTCCTATTGCTCTCGATAGCCCGACTGAAACAAAGCAGGCGAGGGTGGAGTACCTAGGTACTACAAAGGCCCCGAGGAAGAAGGGGAATAAATGAGATAATACAGGCAGGTATAACAAAGGCCACTCAAAACCAATCACTAAGGGCCAACAAAAGACGGCAACCACAAGCCATTAGAGCCCTTTAAAGCAAGAACCTTATGTGAAACAAGGCACCGAGAACCTCCAGTTCACGCCAATTCCGATGTCGTATAAGGAGCTGTATCAAAGCTTATTCAATGCGCGCATTGTTTCCCCTCTCTACACGAAACCTCCACAGCCTCCGTACCCTAGATGGCATGACGCAAATGCACAATGTGAATATCATGCGGGAAATATAGGGCATTCCATAGAAAACTGCATTGCCTTTAAAAAACTGATTAAAAGGCTTATCAGTATGGGCGTTGTTAAATTTGATGATTCCTCTAGTGTAGAAAATACGCTGCCCAATCATATTAATGACGAGGCGAATAAGGTGTACGAAGAGGTGTTGGGAAATGTTCACATCAACGACGTGTCTGAAGACACAATTGGGAAGGGACCTTGTTAGATGTCTGCCCTTATGAATTCTGGAGTGTTCTAAACAATTAGACTGCGGAAGAAATCCCTATAGTTTTTAGAGCTTTTCTAGAGTAATGTTCAGAACATTTTTGTTGTTTTTAGCCTAAAAGTGATAGAAATTCCTTTGTGAATAGGCTCATATCTGAACGTTATTATTCTAATGAAATACATCTTTGCGATCATTTTTGAGCCAATGTTCTTTCATTCTTTTTGAATAATTATTTCTGATTATTTCATTCTTTTGGATTTTCTTCCACATCATTCATTCATTCATAATCATATTGTATAAATAATTGTTCATAAATTTATACTTTCTTTTGTATATTCTTTGGTACTTATTATGAGTCTTCAGATATCAATGACATGAGTGACACTGCTACAAACTCAGATTTTCCTTTTGAGCGAGGCATGTGTTTAAACAGATCTCATGACTTTGGAAATGACATAGATTGTAGCTTATCTCTGAACTTGTTGAGGATGGTATAATAAGAGGATAGATAGATCCTACCTCACAAGGAATCATTAGAAATTGTGAACGTGGTAAAGATTAGAATTGACCTGACCGCAGAGACGAAACAAGACCTTGTTGAGTCACCTCTAGAGTTCAAAGATGTCTTTGTATGATCATACCAGGATATGCCCAGATTAATCGCTGATAATAAAATCTACACAGTAGCACGTTTTCAGAAATTTGCAGTGAACGATGCGATTCTTCGTCAGGGCAAATGCCTCTCTCGTTGACTTAGCATAGCTTTGCCCATTTGAAGTCGAGCTTCCATCTCTTCAAGTTCTGTGGGATTTTATCCTGATTAAAGAGGAAGATCAAAAGTTTTCTATTGTATTTTCACCCCAGAAGGCTCTATGAAGGAAATCCGATCAAAGAAGATCCTTCGAAAGGGATAACAAGGACTTACCTAACCCTATGAGTTCAGATTCCAAAAAAAAAAAAAGAAAAAAGAAGAATAAAAAAATCAAAAAAAAAAAGAGAGGTCAATGCGAAAACATGCAAATGGTGCTTTGACCAAAGGTGGATTTGAGTTGAAAACTCGAAAAGGGCAACTCAAATTTCGAGCAAAATGGGGCATGAACATCACCATTATCGAAGACCTCTAATGGGTATTGCTTCATTTTTGAGATCATTAGAAGCTGTTTCATACGCCAATGTCATCATATGCCGATACAGAATTTCAGAGAAGAGGGTATTGGGGAATGCATTGAGCTCAAACAATAGCACGATAGCTGATGTCTCAAATTAACTCAGAAGTGGACACCACGATTCGTCACTGAAGTGCCTAGAGTTGAACATCAAAAATTGAAGGAAAATGACTGAGACTTACAAGGATTGGCATGAGAAATTACTATTTGCCTTCTTTGCTTGTTGAACATCTGTACCGGGGCAATACCTTTCTCTTTAGTTTGCGGGGTTTAGGTAGTTTTACCTATTGAAATCCTTTCTCTCCGGGTATTAGTTGAGCTAGAATTGGATGAAGAAGAATGGATCCGATTGCGATGCGATCAGTTGAACCTAGGAAAAAGGTTAAAAGCTATTCTTCAGGGTCAGATGTACTAGAAACAAATGATACGAGCCCATAATGAACGGTGTCATCTCAGAGAATTCCATGAGAGGGTTGGATGTCGAAAAAGATCATTCCTCTCCAAAAGGATTCCAGAGGGAAATGAATGCCAAACCGGGAATGTCTCTACGTTGTAAAGAAGATATTCTTGAGAAGAGCACTGATCCTGAGTGAGATTGCTAGTCCTATAAACTTGGATCCAGTCAAGAAATACTTCGTTTAAAGAAGGAGAAATGACCAAGGTGAAAACCCGCAAAGGGCACTTTGAGTCAAAAAAAAAGGGGCAAATGATAATGAAAAATGAAAAAATGAAAAATGGAGAGGCTAAGGGGAAACCCCGCAAAGGGCATCTTAGGCCAAAGGGGATTTGAGTTGAAAACCCGAAAAAGGGCGGCTGAAATATTGATCAGATTGGGGCATGTGGTGATCTTGTTATACCTGAATCAACAAGAAAGGGTAGGCGACATCTTGGGGCATCGACAAAGCAATGTAGATCTCCTAAACACATGTCAAACTCAGAATGGTCTTCAGAAAGTTTGTACAGAGAAGTTCAAGCTGCGACATCTGGGGCACCCAATTCTCGTATTATTTATATTGAATTTGTTGTTCTTGGAATACTTTATTCTTTTCCAAGATATACATTCCAAGTCAAGTTCTTCGTTATCCTTCTCTACTATTTTTGATAATTTGTTCCTTTCGAGCGATGCTCAAAACCAACTTTGTTCTTATCCATCGTTATGCCCCCTTTTTGCAAGCATGTTGCATTGGAATAATGATTAATGGACTAATAAAACTTTCACAAGAGAAGTTTTGCATATTACTCTGAAAAGTTTCTAAATAATATAGGAACCTGAAACGGGACTATTGTTTAGAACACACCAGATTTAAAAGTTCGAAATTTGAGAAGGAGGAGTCTAAATTTGGAATTTCTCTTAGGATTTTATTGTCAAGTACATTGATTGAACAAAATGAAAAGATGTCGTGTCAATGACAAGGCTTAAATAAACGATCAAGCAATGATCACCAAGCAATAGGAAGAGGTTTCCTCGGAGAAGAAATTTTTCATTTTGTGCATGAGCATTTGGTATGACACCATTGGAATGGTATAAAGGACCAAAGAATTTCACATCATGTATCCTCGAATAGTGATAGGAGAAGATTGAGGAAAAACCACATTTTTCTACCCTTAGATTACAGTGGGAGAGTGATGGTACAAATTTTTGCGCCCCAATGGATTGAACTTTGAGGTTTACAGTGGGGGCAACTTGACTAAGTAAAGCCAGTCAAGCAAGAAGGTGCTGTAACACGTCAGTCATAAGACCTTAATAAACTTCGAGTAATGATAACCTAAGCAGGATCATTCTCGGGAAAAAATAAAATTCTGCATTCATGCAAACACCATTCACACAGATCAAAGAAGACATCAGATCTTGCTTTCCTGTACTGATCTGCATCAAAGATAGCAGATCTGACCTTCCTGCATTAACAGCGAAGCAAATTGAAAACAAAGCCTTGTCTCCATCGGTTGTAATGGAGCTGATTGAAGATAGCAGATCTGGCCTTCCTGCATTAACTGCGAAGCAGATTAAAAACAAAGCCTTGTCTCCATCGGTTGCAGTGGAACTGGTTGAAGATAGCAGATCTGGCCTTCCTGCGTTAACAGCGAAGCAGATTGAAAACAAAGCCTTGTCTCCATCGGTTGTAGTAGAGCTGATTGAAGATAGTAATCCTATCTCCCTGAGATTATAGTGGAGCGGATTAAAGGATCTTATCTCTCTAAAGTTACAGTAGAGTAGATCGCATCAGGTCTTATCTCCCTGAGATTACAGTGGAGCAGACCGAAGAATTTCAGATCTCGTCTCCCTGAGATTACAGTGGAGCAGATTGAAGTTAGTAATCCTATCTCCCTGAGATTACAGCGGAGCGGATTAAAATTAAAGATCTTATCTCTCTGAAGTTACAGCAGAGTAGATCGCATCAGGTCTTATCTCCTTGAGGTTACAGTGGAGCAGATTGAAGCCAGAGATCTTATCTCACTGAGATTACAGCGGAGCAGATCGAAGACACTATCCTATCTCTCTGAAGTTACAGTGGAGCGAATTAAAATAAAGGATCTTATCTCTCTGAAGTTACAGTAGAGTAGATCGCATCAGGTCTTATCTCTCTGAGGTTACAGTGGAGTAGACCGAAGAATTTCAGATCTTATCTCCCTGAGGTTACAGTGGAGCAGATTGAAGCCAGAGATCTTATCTCCCTAAGATTACAGCGGAGCAGATCGAAGACACTATCCTATCTCCCTAAAGTTACAGTGGAGCGGATTAAAATAAAGGATCTTATCTCTCTGAAGTTACAGCAGAGTAGATCGCATCATGTCTTATCTCCCTGAGGTTACAGTGGAGTAGACTGAAGAATTTCAGATCTTATCTCCCTGAGGTTACAGTGGAGCAGATTGAAGCCAGAGATCTTATCTCCCTTAGATTACAGCGGAGCAAATCGAAGACACTATCCTATCTCCTTGAAGTTACAGTGAAGCGAATTAAAATAAAGGATCTTATCTCTCTGAGGTTACAGCAGAGTAGATCGCATCAGGTCTTATCTCCCTAAGGTTACAGTGGAGTAGACCGAAGAATTTCAGATCTTATCTCCCTGAGATTACAGCGGAGCAGATTGAAGACACTATCCTATCTACCTGAAGTTACAGTGGAGCGGATTAAAATAAAGGATCTTATCTCTCTGAAGTTACAACAGAGTAGATCGCATCAGCTCTTATCTCCCTAAGGTTACAGTAGAGTAGACCGAAGAATTTCAGATCTTATCTCCCTGAGGTTACAGTGGAGCAGATTGAAGCCAGATATCTTATCTCCTTGAGATTACAGCGGAGCAGATCGAAGACACTATCCTATCTCCCTGAAGTTACAGTGTAGCGGATTAAAATCACAGATCTTATCTCTCTGAAGTTACAGTAGAGTAGATTGCATCAGGTCTTATCTCCTTGAGGTTACAGTGGAGCAGACCAAAGAAACCGATCCTATCTCCCTGACATAGCAGTGGAGCAAATTTAAATCACGAATCTCGTCCCCCTGAAATTGCTGCGAAGAAGATTGAAGATACAAATCAGATCTCCTTGAAGTGCAGTGGAATGGATCAAAGCAACAAGACACAGTGGACTGGAGTGAAGTTACTTGAAGAGAAGCGTCAAGAGAAGTTAAGACTCGGCGAGACCGGGCAAATTGGTCTTTCTTAGTCTTTGCTCTGTTCTCGTTACACGACAACGAGCAAATAGGGGCAGCTGTACAAGCCCATTTTCCCGGGCCCAACAAACAAAACAAAAACAATTAAACCCAACTAGCCTAATCCAATACCCCAAGCCCAATATCTAGCCCAAACCCCAAATCTGACCCAAGAAGATTAGTCAAACTAGGGTTTCAATTTTCTGAAACCCTAGCTTAGCCTTGCCGCCGCCATCATCACATCAGCAGGGCAAGTGGTACGCTGCCGCCTCTGACACCAACGCTACCTACTCTGCCACCAGCCACTGGCACCGCCGCACGTCACAATCGCCCACTTGCTCCATCAACATCAAACCTGCAAACAATAAAGAAAGATCACAGCAACAAGCAAAAGAGGAGAGGATTTTGTTTCGGTATAAAAAAACCAATGGTAAACCATAGCGGGGGGGCCGAACTTCATTCTTGTAACAGGGGCTTTCTTTTTTTTCTTTTTGTAATATTTTTCCAGAAATAAAAGCAAAAAAAAATCAAAAGGTGGTTTATTCTTTCATATTTTTCGCATCTCTACTTTTTCTTTATACTCGTTCATTTTATTTTTATACATATATACATACATATATATATTAAATACAGTTTATATTTGCGAAAAATATAAAAAAATAAAAATTTTACCTTTTTGATTTTCTGGCAACTGCGTGCGGTGGCCGGCGTGGTGCCGGCACTATGGCGCGACGGTGGCTCTCGGCCGGGCTTTTGACCGGAGAGGGAGAGGGTGTGAGAGAATTTTTGGTTTTTTTTTGGAAGAAGAGGAGAAATGAAAATTTGAGAAAAAATTTGTTTTTTATAGAGGGTTGAAACGGCGCCGTTTTAGGCCTTAACCCCAGTGGCCAAAACGAAGCCGTTTTGGCCTTAATGCCCTTTTACCCGCGTGTAGACCCGATCCGACCCGGAGGATCCGCGTGTTTTTGAGCTTTGGGTTATTTATCCCTTTAGCCCTTCCGCTTTTAAATAGTTTTACAATCAATTGCCTTCTGTTTTTTTAATGCGTCCAGTAATTTGTTTTGATTTGCAATTTGGTCCCCCGAAGCTACGTCGTTTTAAAGGCCTGGATAAATTTACTGTTTTGGTCCCTCCCTTTTTGCGCGTGTCGCAATTTGATTCTTGTCGCCTTTTTATTTTCAAATCAGCCGTGTATTTTTTATTTTATTTCGATTTAGTCAGTATTTTTAGCATTTTTATTATTTAACCTTATTATTGTTATTATTATTACTATTATTAGTTTTTATTAGTTTTTATTTTCCTTTTTATTTATTTGTTACTATTATATTACTATATTGATTAGTTCAATATTATTTTCAGCTTTACTTTTATTCTATATATATATACATTATGCATGTCCATATTTTATAATAACTTATTTTTACATACATACAAACGTATATATATATTTTTTATAACTTATTTAATATATACATAAATACTCATATTTTTTATACATATCTATATATATTCTCATGGGTTTTTTTACATATATTAAAATATGTATTTGTATATATTCTTTATTTTATGATTCATATATATACCTACATATATAGACTTTTTATATTTGATGATTGTTGTATAAGTATTTATGTATATACATACACTTACATAATTTTTCATGTAATAATACGTATATATGCATATATTTTTTTTTATATTTTCATAATTTTATACATATATATAGATGTATATATTTTTTTATAATTTTGTTAATCTTGTTCATTTATTTATTTACATGTCCGTTATTATTATTTGTTATGCTTTATATTTGTTTATTATTGTACATACGTGATTGATTTTATTTATATATATGCGACTTCTTATTTATTTATATTTTGTTTTGCTTATATTATTTTATTTACATCATTATCATCATCATTCTATTACACCCATTTTTTAGACTTCAAAAAAGAAATTTTAAAAATATAAGTAATATTCGGTATTTTGGATCTTCGAGAGAATCGAGCCCTAACGTATTGGGTTCCGATTTTCTTCGTTGAATTTAAATAATCGAGATTACTCTTTTAAAAATAATAAAAAGCTCATTATCGGGAATTTAATATGTTGTGTCCTAACGCATTGGATATGACGCGTTGTTTTCCCGATATGAGAATTTTTTCTAGAAAATAATAAAGGCAATGTTTTGCGTTTGGAAATTTGAGAAAACATGCCATAAGGTGCTGGGTATCGATTTTTCTCGTTCAACCAAATAGCTAAATATCATTTCAAAAATTACAAAATAAGGCAATGTTTTGCGTTTGAAAATTCGAGGAACGTGCCCTAAGGTGCTGGGTTTCGATTTCTCGTTTAACCAAATTGCCAAATATCCTCTTGAATTTAAATTCATGCCATTCGAGTTTTTAGGATCGTATTTTAAATTTATTTGAAGTTTTCAGTTTTTCGACACTAAGACATTAAGTAATCAACTAGGTACCAATTTTGGGCGTATCGAGGGTGCTAATCCTTCCTCGTTCGTAACCAACTCCCGAACCCGTTTTTCTGAATTTCATGGACCAAACTTGTTGTTTTAATAAAATCAAATCGTTTATTAAAAACAACCACTTTTCGAGGTGATCCGATCACACCTCATCAAAAAGGATCGGTGGCGACTCCCGTTTTCGTTTTCATTTTTCAAAACCCAAGTCGACCCCGTTTTCCATCAAAAAATGGTGTCAACAATAACGATGATGTTAAAGAATCTCATGTATATTTTACTATAATTTTTTTATTATATCATGTTTATTATAATTGGAGACTAATCATGGCAACATGAGTAGATATATTTTGATTTGAAATCTACGCATGTTTGCGATGGTGATTATTAATTAAAGAATCTATTGGGACGTTTTGTAAGTTCGCCCTCGTAAATCTATTGTATTTCCGATTGATCAATAAAAATACGCTCTCTCTTTACACTCTCATTCTCTTTATTCTTTACTTTCTATCTTTTTATTTTATAACAATTTTATATATTTATTACTTTTTTATACAAGTAGTATTTTAACAATCTAATCGTCGAATTTATCAATATATTTGTGCTTATCACACATTAAAATATTTGAATCAATCCGATATCTTTATCGTGTTAATATAAAATATTATTTATATTAATATATATATAACAATTGAACTTCTTCTTACATAATACTAATAGTTAGAAAAGTTTAATTTATGTTAAACTTGACATACATGATCAACATGAATAGAGTATGAAATATGACAATTGAGTTGTTAAAATATTAATAGTATAAAAAAGTTATGGAGGGTATAAAAATAATAATTGAGTCTTGAAATTTTTAATAGCGTAGTTTGAAAAAACATTATATCATATATCTAAATTTAATTCAAATTGATTCAAATTTTGTTTCATTATTTAAAAATTAGTTTACATTGATGTTTTAAATACTTTATAATTAAATTCAAATAAAATAATTTTTTATATATAAATGATTATTTAACTAAATTAAAAACATTTGTTAAGTTTCGATTTAATATGAATGGAACAAATAGCTCAAACTTTTGAGAGACCTTATTATTATTAAAGGGTTCGTTGGTTAGATTGAATTGGGTTGGATGAGGTCCGGTTTCAAAAAAATTTCTAGTATCAAATCCAGGCCCAACCAACTTGCTCAAATGACTCATTTCATTGTTTAAAAATAATAATTTTTATTTAAATTTAATTATAAAAAATATTAATATTAATATAAAATATTTTTATGTTACTTTTAAATAGTAAAATAGTTGGACTGACTCGGTGTTAAAAATATAAGCTCAAGCTTCGCCTTAAGCACGGTAGGTCGATTAAGTTAGGTGGATTATTCTACTCATAAACACTTCTAATTATCATTCAAGGAGTAAATGACACGTTTTTTATTGGAACTTTTTATATTTTTCATAATTTGGAATTTTTAAATTGTAATTATTTATTTTATGATTTAGATTAAAATATAAAAAAATAAAAAAATATATATTTTTAAAGAGTAAAGATAAAAAATTGTCAACTTTTAGAGTTAAAAAATGTTTATTTTGCATTTTTTTTATAATTGCTACGTGAATAATGCTAACAATAAAATTAATAAAGATTTAATGTCTTAAAAATTAAAGTATAGAGATAAAATTCTAAATTTCAAAAGAGCACAGGGATGTCCAACATATTTCAACCTTTTTTTTAAATTTAAAAATAATCAAATAAAGATAACTAATCAATCAATGATAGTAAGCATTATATTTTATTACAGCCAATTCTCTCTATAATAATATTTCGCTATAATAATAAAATTTCTAGTAGAACTGAGTTCTTTATGTTTTTGAATTTTTTTAACAACTTTTTATTCATAACAACAACCATAGTTACGAAGTACATTCTTTATTAAATTAGTTATCTATAATAGCATATTGGCTGAAATTTTAAGTAAAATTTTAACTATTTCATATAAACAAGTCTATTAATTATAATTTATTAAATAAAAATGATCTTAATTAAAATATTATTTTAATAAAATGTTTAAATTTCATATGAAAAAATCTATTAATCATATTTGATTAAATGAAAATAATCTTTAATGAGCGGAATTCAATATATAAATTCAATAATGTAACACCCACACCTGGCCTAGAAGTTATGACCCAAATGTGAATGTGACATTGATAAATTTAAAACTTTAGCCATTTGTTCCCAAAACATATCTTATTTTGGAAAACGAAGATTCAGAAAACGAATGGTCAGAAAACAATACTTTTTAGCTAAACCTTTCGTGCGCTCTTTAGAAAACTTCATACTCGAAAACACTTATTTCATAATAAAATCACTTAATTACTTTCTTAGTTTAGCAGCGGAAAATTTTCAGAGTTTTAATTTTGAAAACCGATTTCTAATTTGGCACTTCGTACGATTTTGCAGTTTTATGTTTAAAATATCAATATCAGACAAAAATAAACAAAAACCAAAAAGTAAAGTCCAAAAATAAATTTATAATCCAGAAATAATTAAACATAAATCGTTTAATGGTATTATCCAGGCAATCAATCTGAGCTCCCACGCACCGTCCGATCCTAAGATTGCTGATTACCTGAGAAGTCAGAAAAATTGGGTAAGCTTACAAAGCTTGGTGTACAACTAATGTAACATCCCAATTTTTCAGTGGTGTCGGAAACAGTGGTTTCGAGGCCATCGAATCCAGCGAGTAAGCTTGTAAATATTATTACTTAATATATGGTTTTAAAAAAAGTTTTTGAATTAGTAATTATTAGGTCAAGTGGTTTTAGAAAGTGAGGTATCGGGATCTCGTTTCTATAAACCGAGCCGTAAATATTTTTATAAATATTTACGGAGTGTCATTAAGGTATTATTAAAGTTTTGTTAAAAAAAATTAACATTTCGATAGTTAATTAATTAAAAAGGACTCAATTGAAAAATGTGTAAAACTTGCTAATAATAGTATTTAAGTGATTAAATGAGGGAGGACTTAAGAAGCAATTAAACCTAAATTAAAAAGATGAGGCGGCATAAGAGAAATAAAATAAAATAAAGCCTTTAATGGCAAAATTGTAATTTTTATGAAATTAAATAAAACAAATTAAAATTGAATAGCTTACCATGCATTTCTTCTACAATATTCTGCCAAAAATTGATATAGGAGAAGAGCTTAAGCTGGTTGTTTCATATTTTTGCTTCATTTGAGTTCAATTCTTACTCGTTTATTGTAATTTTTATATTTTTGAGATTAATACAATTAGGTCCAACTAAATACTACCTTATCTTTTGATTTTATTAAAAATTTTAAAAGTTAACATTGATGAATATTATATTTTTTTGATGAATAACATGGACTTAGAGCTTTGATTGTGTTGTATGATGATTTTATAAAGTGATTTTATTAAATATTGATTTTAGGATTAAATTGTGAAAATGTTAAAATATTAGAGTTTGATGCTGAATTTTTTGTTTACTAGGGGCTGTATAATGGCTTAAAATATTTTAATAAATTATTAATTGAGGAAAATGAGTTAATTTGATAGATTAACTAATTAAAGGGTTAAATTGCAAAAATTGTAAAAGTTTGGGGTAATTGTGTAAATTCAAAAAAAGTATTAATTGTGAAATGAATTAGAAGTGAAATATATACTAATGAATGAGTAATTTTATATTTTAGATCAAGATCCCGTAGAAACTCATGAAAAAGGAAAAATAGCAGAATAGTCCCTGAACTTTCTACAATTGCTATAATTCAACCCAGGTAAGTTCATACAGTTAAAAAATTTTAATATTTGTATAAATTTATGAATGGTATTACTTATTTATTCTATTTTTTTGATTGAATTATTGTTGGAATTATAATATTGAATTGGATTCGGTTTGAATGGAACACGGGATTTAAGTACATTCGTATTTTGGTGTATGATGGTATTGGAAGGAGACAACAGCGTTTTTCCCAAGTAAATTAGGGTTCAGAATTTGTTGCGAACTCTCGTGTTTTACTTTCTGTTTAGCTCTTATGAGCTTCTGTTCAGCTCTTACGAGTTCCTATTCAGCTTTCGAGCTTCTATTGGCGTATTCAATAAGACCAGCTCTTATGAGCTTCTATTGATGATGTACTCTTATACGTAATTCGTTCTTTGAATGAAAAAATTCGATAAAGTGATTTATTTAATGCATTTGAAAGACATGTTATGTAGTTTTGTATTGATTTGAATACAAAGGTATTTATAAATTGAAGTTGTGAATGACAGGGAGTTGACATGAATGATTTTATTTATTTGACTTGTTGTAGTAGATTCGATAAGATTTATGTTTAACCCGGCGAATTTATCAGAAAGTTGGACGATCGGATCAGTACTCAAGTCACACTATCCAGCTTATCTCTGTAGTTTTTGAAACATTAAATACGGTTTATATGACATGTATAAGCTTTTGTACGGACTTAGTCCAAGTTTAGCTTATGTAAATATTATGAATAATATTTTGTTTATATAACCAACATACATATTGATATGAAATTAAGGTATTAGTGTGATGATAGTATAAGTGATATATGTATATATATAATTGAGTTAAAGTGAACTTTGGTAACTTCGTTAGATAGGTTAATTAGGTAAGTTTGGAGACTTGGTTGACATTTTTTCTAAGTTGTCATTTGAGGTATCTAATGGTTTATTAGTTGTATGTGGTGATGATACATGTTTAAGACATAATTTTAGCTTGTGTTGAATGCCTTGTTACGTCTTGTTGATGTGCAATTTGTTGAGGTTAGGTTGGTGTCAATTTGGGTGAGAAATGTGGCTTAGAAAATTGCCTATTTTCGACTACACGGGGAGAGACACGAGTGCGTGCCTTAGCTGTGTATGACACACGGCCAAGTGACATGGTCGTGTGTCCCCTATATCTTTTAAGAATGTAAGTCAGTATGCTCACACGGCCTGGCACACGGGCGTATGACTTAGCCGTCCACATGGCCTGAGACACGAGCGTGTCTCGTGACCGTGTAAGTTACACGGCCTTGTGACCCTTGCAGTGTTGAAAATTTTAAATATTTCTGAAAAATTCTCTAAGTTTCTGATTTAGTCCCGACTTGTTTCTAATATGTATTTCGAGTCTTAAGAGCTCGTTTAAGGGATGATATATATGATTTTTTATTGGTTTTATGATGAGTATGGATATGTAACAAAATGTTTGAAATTTCTATCTGATTGATCTGTAAACCCTGGTAATGCTCTGTAACCTTGTCCCGGTAATGGATACGAGTTAGGGGTGTTACAACTAAGCCCAAACAAACAAAACATATATCAATTTTATAGACATATTAGTTACAGATGCTGATGCAGATACAAATTCAGTTACAGATGCAAATGTAGACATAAATTTAGATCCTACCCCCATCTGCTACACCCCATCTTCGTTCATCCCTACACACCAGTTAGGGTAATAAATACTCATTCGATTCACACACCTATAAGTGAACGTATCATTTTTCAAAATAGTGTAGTCAAGCTGCCAGATATAATGCGGTAATCCGCCAGAATCAGATAAGTGTGGTCAAGCCACTAGAATTGCAGTCAAGCTGTCAGAACAAATATGTGGTTAACTCACTAATAAAGTCATCTCGAATTGCCTAACAATGATGACCCCCAGCCTGAGTTGCCCGACAACGATGACTTATCAATATGCAGTTAAGCTGCCAATATTTCCTCCATCACATCATTATCCCACCCCAATGCACATGTTAATCATACATACTCATATGCACGTACATGAAACATGCTTAAACAAATAAATCAAGACACAAATCAAATGCATGAATTATAACACATACATGCTCTCGGTCATTATGCATAAAATATTAGAATTTCAGATTTCTTATATAAAAGTAATACATGTTATACGTATCAAAATATACCATCATGCTTTCAGAAATCATATTAACAGAGGCAATATGTCAGATTTCATAACTATAAATCTTACATAACACATTTCGGATCCTACGAAGTGGCTAACCTCAAATCGCACTTTAAATATGATCCTAACTAAATTTTACAAAAAAATGGGCCAACACACTCGTGTAGCTCACACAGCCTAACACACGCCCGTATGGCCCAAATAACCCATCCCGTGTGACGTCGATAGTGGGTTTTTCGATATTACGTCGTTCATTGTTTTTATGAAATTGAGTCACACACCTGATCATTTATGAATAGTAACACAACAGCACAATTCCATACCTTAAAACAATATTCAAAACAAACTAATTAATCATGATATACAAATTCCAAACACCAATTCGGCCACAACACTTAGAGCATTTGATCTCTTACCCCAAACAAACAAATAGTTTCAAGAGCTCTCAAAATCATCGGAAGACTACTTGCTTCCAGATCTTCACCTAATTTAAAAGATACCGAAACCAATAAGTCCGAACTCACAGATCAAACCAAACCTTTTCATACCTTACTTGAAATAAAAGAAAAAGATGAACAACACCGCAACCAGAATTCAAAATCACTTACCCAAATACAAACTTACTGACAAAATGCTTAGAATCTGCACAACAACAAATCCTAAAGTGAGAGTGACAGCTTAGAGCAAAACGCCTAGATACGACAAAATAACATGAAGTAAATGAAGTTTTGGCAGAAAGGAAAATGGATGAAACAAAAAAAAGGAAAATAGTAAAGAAAAAATTCAAAGAAATTTTTAACAGTCAATTACGTGAAAAAAATGGAAGAGTAGGCAGAGAGAAATGAGAACGTCACTAGAGAGGAGAGTGGGAGAGAGACAATTGAGAGGAGAAGAATTAGGAGAAAATCCCTAATCATTTAAAAAAAACCTACCTACTAACTCCTATCAATTATTAAAACAAAAAAAATTCCACTTTGCACAAACAGGATTTGAATATAGGACCAGCAAGCTCATTCTATCAATTGAGCGAAAATAATATAGAAGCTAGATGTTCAAAGATAAGGGTTGCAACAAAATTACTAAACATTCAAATGAAGGGATTCAAACCCAGAATCGCACACACACAAACACAACACTTAACCATTGAACCAAATCACTTCACTTAACAAAATTCCTACAACCTTAATTCAAAAACAAAACATGACCACTCTTGATTCACTAACCTAATTTCTACTAACCCGGTTTTCGGGATGTGACAAATAAACTGTTAAGTTCCCTAGTTAAATATTCTACTATAAATTTGGAACATCATAAACCTATAGATTGATTATTTAAATTTAATAACTTATGATAACTTGTTTAATTTAATTTGATAACTCATGCTTGTAACAACTCAATTTTTAGTTGTGTCGGAAACAGTGGTTCGAGACCACTAAATCCAATGAGTGAGTTTAAAAAATTTTATTATTTAGTAACTATGATTTAAATGTGATTTTAGAAAGATTTGTGATATAGTGATTTGAGTTTAGAAGGAATTATTAGGTTAAATGGTTTTAAAAACAGGGTATCAAGACCTCAATTTTATAAATTGAGTCGTAAATATTTTTATAAATATTTACGGAGTGTCATTAAGTTATTATTAAAGTTTCGTCAGAAAATTTTAACATTTTGATAGTTAATTAAATAGAAAGGACTAAATTGAAAAAGGTGTAAAACTTGCTAATTAAAGAAATAGTGATTAAATTGCTTAAGTGGTGAATAAGGAAGGACCAAAAAGGCAATTAGACATTTATTAGAAGGCTGAAATAGCATGTGCAGAGAAAAATCTTGAAATTGGATGAATTATTGGGCAAAATGGTCATTTGGGAATTAAGGTAAAAATTAAAACAATGACTAAATTAAAAATCTAGACATTTCTTCATCAATCTTTAGCCAAAAACACCATAGAAAAGTCTCTCAAAAGCTGGTTTTTCATATTTTTACACCATGTGAGTTCAATTCTTTCTCTTTTCTTGAAATTTGTGTTTTTAAGACTTTTACAACTAGGTCCAATTATCTATTTCATTAGTTTTTGATTTTATGAGTAATTTTGAAAGTTACCATTGATGAGTGCTAGATTTTTATGATGAATTAATATGGATTTGGGGCTTTAATTTTTTTATATGATGATTTTATAAAGTAAATTTGATAGATAATTGATTTTAGGATTAAATTGTGAAAAATTTAAGAATTAGGGTTTTCTATTAAATTTTTATGTATCCAAGGCTGTAAGATAACCTAGAATAATTAGATAAATTATTCTAATTATAAAGTGAATTAGGGTTTTCTATTAAATTTTTATGTATCAAAGGCTGTAAAATAACCTAGAATAATTAGATAAATTGTCAATTAAGAAAAGTTAGTCCATTTGGTAGACTAATTAGTAAGGGACTAAATTGTAAAAACTATAAAAGTTTGGGTGATTGTGTAATTTCAAAATTTGAAGGGTACTAATTGGAAAGTGAATTGAAACTAAAATATATGCTAATGCATGAATAATTTTATATTTTAGATCAAGAGCCCGTAGATCAACAAGAAAAAAAGGGACATTAACAGAATAATCCTGAACTACTATAAATTTACAATTTAACCCAGGTAAGTTCGTATGGTTAAAATTTAATGTTAAATGTTAAATTTTAAATTGATTATTGGTATTATGTAATTATTCATATCATTTGTTGAAAATAAAATTATTGTTAAAGTTATAAAAATTGAATTGAATGTTCGAGGCGAAAGGAACGCAGGATTGAGTACATTCGTTCTGAGCAAAGGAGGAATTGACGAAAATTTACCCAAGTAAACTGAGGTTCAACATTTATTGCTAACTTCTGTTTTTGCTTTCAGTTTAGCTCTTATGGGCTTCAGTTAACTCATATGAGTTTCAGTTTAACCCTTCTGGGTTTCAGTTTAGCTCTTCTGAGCTTCAGATTAACCCTTACGGGTTTCCATTCAACTTCTATGAGCTTCCGTTTAACCCTTACAGGTTTCTGTTTAGCGCTTATGTGCTTCTGTGCAGCCTTCGGGCTTCTAGATACAATGTATTCATATCCGTAAGACGCTCTCCAATTTGATAAAGGTTGGTAAGTGAGATATGGAGTATTATTGGAAAACTTAATGATATTATCGATTTTGAGATGAAATAAGTGAAATCATCAATTGAAGTTGTGATTGACAGGAAATGTGTAATGAACGATTTAGTTAAATGCATCATTATAGTATGTTCGGTAAGATTTAAGTTTAAAGCCAATGAACTTACTAAGCTACATACTATGTTTTATATGGTATCGAATCACACTATCCAACTTGCCAGTTGTAACACCCCCAACCTGTATCCGTCGCCGGAACCAGGTTACAGACCATTACCGGACATATCGGATAACTTATAACTAATTCACAAATAAATAACATACATAGCATACTTTAATCAGTACATCACCTAGATACATGCCACATTATCAAAAGAAAGGTACATCACTAAATTTTCTCTGAGGTCGGGATTGCTCTGGATGCTGGACTGGACACTGGTTTTCTACTAACCTATGCACGGTACGCTGAGTATGGGTATACTCAGTGGTATTACCATAATTCAAATTAATAATATTAATCGATAAATTATATACATTTAATTTATGTCTACAATTATTCATTAATTTTCTCATACTTTAAATCAACTTGATAATTAATAACAATAAGCAATATTTCAAATCTTGTATTTAATTGTATTCATACCTTATTTCACTATCTCAATTCCATTAGATTTTTCACATCTCATTCCAATAATTCATTTCAATTCATATACAATTCATTCAATTTATCACTATATTCAATATCAATTCTATTGCAATTTGTACTCATTACTATCATATAACAAAAATTTACTTTTAACCAAATCATGAACTTTGGGTTCATATCTTCAAATCTCATATCTCGATTTCAAATTCACATATCAATTCACAATTTCACTTTCTCATTTCTTTCCATAGCCCAATCAATCACACCTATTCCAATTTTCTCATTTCAATTATTTACCACTATTAATAAGACTCAAACCTTGGCGAATACACGGGTCCAACCAAACACACCAGAATGGCACCCAGTGCCTCATCGGATAGTTCAAAGTAATAGTTGACACCAAGTATCTCATCGGCCAAGCCGAAGTAAGTTGGTACCCAATACCTCATCGAATCTATCCGAAGTAACAGTATGACACCCAGTGTCTCATCGACTCAAGGTCGAAGTATCCCTGAACACTTCCAATCCTATGGCATGCCAACTATATCCGACTCAGCCCGACTAGTTATTAGGGTATTCAAATCATTTTTCTATTTCAAATTCACTTTCTACTTTCTAATCAATATACAATTCAATACCAATACATATTTCAGATATTCACACATAATCATACTTCGATTCAATTCAAACCACTTTTCAATCAATACACAATTCACATATTCACACATAATCATAATTTAATTCACTTTTATTCAATTCATATTTTTAATTCATTTTCCAATCAAATTCAAATCACTAATTATTTTTCAATCAATATACATTTCAAATTCTCACCTATTTTCTTCATTCAATTCAATTTGATTCAATCCAAATCACTATTATCATTTCAATTGCTTACCTAATTTTACTTACCATGCATTTTAATTAAAATATAACAATTAATAATAAATAGATTTGAATTATAGTAATACAAACCGTAATTCTTGTGTCTACGCCTCGTCCACTTTTTCTTTTCCTTTCTTCGTGGATGCCTCGGGTACGATATTAGCTACGAAAAATTAAGATAATTTTCGTAATCATTAATACAATATTAATTTTTCATCTAATACTTGAATTTCTATTTTATTTTCATCTCAATTTTGATTTAATCCCTAACTAAATTCATTTATTTTTCCATCTCAATTCATACCTCATTTCTACTCAATTTTCAACTAAACTTAAACTTAACTATCTAATTTTTATCATAAATCCCTAATTTTGAGATTCTTTCAATTTAGTCCCTATTAATTCAAAACCTATAATTTATTTTACAAATCAACCTTTTACTAACTTCTAACTTGAAATTCAATCAATTTAATCCCTAATTCTTCAATTTATTCAACATAAACAACATCTAAAAATTTACTAACTTCCCAAAATTTTAACTTAAATCAAGTAGTGTTTTGTTCTAGAATTCCAAAAATATCAAAATTACAAGAAAATGAGCTAAATTGACTTACCAATTTAAGCTTGAAGCTCAAAAACCCTATTTTTCCTTTTTCTTTTCTTTCTTTCTTTTTCCTTCTTTCCTCTCTCTTGTTTCGTTTGCCTATTCTGTTCTATTTCTCTTTTTCTATTCTTTTATTTCTATTATATTTTATATTAAAATAATAATAACATAAAAATAATATAATAGTTTTACTTAAATAATAAGTAAATACATAATAATCACAAATAATATAGGAATTTAAATGGTTCTGTAAATATTAAAATTACGTTTTGGCAATGTTTCATATTAACTTATATATGTATGGTTTGTCATGTTTGGTATAAGTGTTTATATGGGTAATGAATGAATTTGTATAGCATGTTAATATAGTAGTTGCATGTGTGAATTAATTTATGTTCTAATTTAGATTGTTAGAGTATATGTAATAATATGACCATAATAATGATAGGATTGGTTGTTTTGAAGATCTTGTTATGGCATATATGTATGAAATTTGAGATGTGTAGGCTGGAGTCAAGAATGAGTGAGAAAAGAGGCCATAAAATGGCTTATTTTCGTCCACACGGGCAAAGACACGGGCGTGTCTCAGCCGTGTGTCACACACGGCCTGGCACATGGGCATGTGGTCTGACGGTGTGTCCCTTGCACCTTGAAATTTCAAAACAGAATACTCAGGTTTTTACACACGGCCTAGCACACGGGCATGTGGCTTGGCCATGTAACCCCTTCACCCTTCACACGACCTATCACACGGGCGTGTGGATGGTCGTGAGACAAGTCAACGAGTTACACGGGTAAGGACACAGGCTGGAACACGGCCGTGTGCCTCACATCGAATGCCCACACGGCCTAAGACATGGGCATGTCACCTAGTCGTGTGAGGCACACGACCGACCACACGGGCGTGTGTCCCTTGCTTGGGGTGAGCAAAACTCGATTCGACTCGAAAAAATAAAAAAAAAATTGAATTTCGAGTTAAACGAATCGAGTTATTCGAGTTAATCAAGTTATGAATCAACTCAAATTATTTTTCGAATTTGGAGTTCGAATCAAGTTGAGTTTTCAAATTCGAATAATTCGAATATCAAACCATAATATTTTATATTTTTACCCCAAACTCCCAAACCTTTTTACTTTTCCTTCAAAACTTTTACTCCTTCCCACTTTCCCCCCAAAATCTACCCAAAATCCATTTCCCACCAAAATTTTACTCTCCTATTTACTTTTTCTCAAAATTTTACTCCCCAAAACCCTTAAAACCTTTTATTTTCCCCCAAAATTTTTACTCCCTCTCACTTTTTCCCTAAAACTTTTATTCTCTTCCCATCCCACCTCCCATCTATCCCAAACCCTCCCCCCTCCAATTTTTTTTAATACTTTCCCTCCAAAATTTTACTCCCCCTATTTACTTTCCCTCAAACTTTTATTCCCCAAAACTTTTTATTTTTCCTCTAAACTTTTACTTCTCACCCTTTACTCTCAAATAAAAAATCAAAATTCTCCCAAAAAAATCACTAAACATAAATAGTAATAATTTTATTTATATCTACTATTTATATTATTAAATTAAATTTCACATTTTATATTATTTATATTATTGAATTGTTTAGTCATATTGAATATTTATATTAAAATTGAATTATTAATTATGTCATAAAATATTCGTGTTAAAATTTTTATATTGGTATCAATTTCACATTTTATTTTTAAAATAACTTTTATTAAAAAATTATATTTTTACATTTAATATATTTTTTAATTCCAAAATACATAGTGACAAGAATATGAAGATAATTGAAACAACTAAGCAAGCAAAGAAGCTAACCAATATATAAAAAATTAATAAATAAATTATGAGGTGATGAAAGTTAATAAAAAATTTGATTAAGGTGGACAAATTTTATTATGATGGGTGACAATGGTTACAAGGACCCAAAATTATTTTTTAAAATTTAACTCGAACAAATATATTCGATTTGATTCGATTCGAATTCCATCTCACTCGACTCGATTCGAGAAAACTTCAAATAAAGTTAGGATGATAAAATGAGATTCGAAAACTCGATTAACTCGAAAATTTTTTATTCGATTCAATTCGATCAAATGCTCACCCCTATCCCTTGCTCCTAAGAAAAATTTTTAAGATTTTGAGAAAAATTCATTGAGTATCCAGTTTAGTCCCGATTCACTTTTAAGGTGTATATTGGGCCTCGAGGGCCTATATAAGGGTCAATATAAGTGTTTTATGATTGGCTTCTGATGTGTATATTAAATATTGTGAAACATTAGTATTTAATTCGTAAAGTTTAATAATATTTTGTAACCCTGTTCCAGCGATAGATAAGGGTTAGGGGTGTTACAATGTTGGTTAATTTAACTTGTTAAATTGATGGACTTCATAAATAATCATGTGAGAGAATACAAAATAAAATATGCATAGAAGTATTAATGCATGCACCTATTATACATATTTTAATTTTATTGATTTAATTTCCACTTTCCTTTCGTTCATATAATTCTCACTTTCTTTATTTGATAGAAATTCACAATATTAATGTCATTATAGGTTTTGTGACGATTCAATTTCCACTAGTGTCTGAAAAGATGGTTTCAGGACCTCATCGAATCTGTAAATATTTAATAAACATATTTACGGAGTTATAATATTGTTGAACTGGAAATTTGTGAAGCCAATTAGCTGAAATTGCAAGTAATTAAGGTCTAGGGACTAAATTATAAAGTCCAGTCACTATAGATTTTTTAATTAGTAAATGACTAGGGGACTTAAATTGCAGCTAACCAAAGGTTTAAAACAACAATTATACCATGTTAAATCATATGTTAGTGGACAACATGATTAATTAACTATTAATTTAAGTTAATTAAGAATTTTTTAGTAAAAACATGATTAATTAACATTTTAATTATGGTATATCTATGTATATTTGGTGGAAAGAAAGATAATTGCATCTTCTCCACCAAATCTAAAGAAAATAAGAAGAAGAAAACGCCATAGCCAAGGGTTTTTAAGCTTTTGGCTTTAATTCCAAGTAAGTCCCTAGCCCTTTTTTCTTTATTTTTATGGAAATTGAATCGTGGGAGCTTAATCTAGTTAACTCATGTACTAATTTACAAAAATGTTGAAGTTTTAGAAAGTTTTCATGGCAGGGAATTGAATAGTTTTGGTGTTAGATTGTTAGAAATTAAGCTTAGTATAAGAAAATGACTAAATTGTAAACCTTAATTGTAAGTTTCATACATTAGGGACAAATTTGAATACAATGAAAAACTATCATGAATTATTGGTAGGGTTAGAAAATAGAGGGTCCCTAATGAGTTTTTGTGAAATAAGATTTTAATCCAAGGCTTTAAATTGAAAGTTATGCTAGTTTCGGTTTTAATGACTAAATTGAATAATTTATAAAATTTGAGAAATTTGGTATTTGATTATGTTTTGGATGGAAATTGATAATTTTATATGTTTTGTGATTATTAGTAGCTATACAACAACACCGAATCGTCGAGAGGGAGAAGAAAAGCGAAAATTATTAACAAGTGACATATAAAACCTCATTCTGTACTTTTATAATTCGAAATAGAGATATTTTATTTTTGTATGCATGTTTATTGATTATTGAGTTGTTGGAATGATTCTATGGTGTGACTATATGAAATGTTTTGATTGAATTGCTTTGATTGAGTTTTAAATACCGAAACAAGGACTAAATTGAATAGAATAAGAAGTAATATGTTTAAGCTGATAAGATTGGTATGAAATTGAATTGAAATTTTCCATTTAAATGATAAATTGATGATGAATGGTGGATAATGTAATGTGAATTGAATATTAAAGCCTTATTAACTAGTCAGGCTGAGTCGGATTTAGTTGGCATGTCATAGGATTGGATTGAGTATGAGATCATGCGCTTATGCGTGTGGATGCACTTTGCGTGCCAGATATGCGTTTTGTACGCCAAGATGCACTTCGGTGCCAATTTGGTGTGTTGGTTGGATGCTCCGAGTATTCGTCTGAGTCCAAGTCAAGTTAATAGGGGTTATAAAAAGTAAGCATGATGAATGATACCGAAATGAATTTATTTGATGTTATAGAATGAAATATGTTCATATGTGATTTGTGGTAAGAATGTATAGAACTTATTATGCAACTCAGATGAAAACAAGCCTTGGGAGGGTCGAAACAAATACGTACTAGTCGATAGATTCCAGGAAAGGATAGATTGGTAAGTAAAATGATTTTATTGTGAAAGTTGATTGTATTGATGCTAATATTATGCAAGTCTATATGTTGAATACTTGGTTGGGATTGGGTACTAAATGGCTATTTGAAAGGTAATTAACAAATGATTAGAATTGGTTTAATAGGATGAATGGTTGAGTAGGTTGATTTCCCATTTGGTATGTACATGATCTCATGTGAAGATGAATATGTAATGTTTAGTATTATTAGTCATATATGGATAGATTACAAGTTGTATGCATAATGGTATATTGAAAATATTATGCTTTACTATTTTGAATTATGAAAGTACTATTAAGCCTATTGCTCAGCGTATGGTTTGTTTTCTCTGTGCACAAGTTCAGGTGATTCTCGAAGCCCCGACACTTGAAAACAACATCCGAACCTCTATTTTCGACTCAAATAAGTTTGTATAACTTATCTCGTTATGATCAAATGGCATGTGCTTAGGTTTTATTAGTTCAAATCTTCTAATGGTCATTTTGAAAGTTAGTATTGTAAATAGTTGGAAAATATACTTAAAAATGGGTGTTGATGCTTTAGTATATGGTTGTTAACGGGTTGGATTATGGCAAATGATCAATTGTAGCTTTAAAGTTAACAGGTTGGATTATGGTAAATGATCGATTGTAGCTTTAAAGACATCCATGTATTTGAAATATGCTTGTGAGACAATGTATGCAACAAAACTTTGAATGGAATAGGGTCACGTCGCGACGTGGGTCCTTCAATGTCGTGACGAAAGTTAGACAGAGAGTCACGTTGTGACAATTGACTCTCAATATCGGGACAAGTCAGGATAGTATGTGGTGTTACAATGAAAAATCCTCAACGTTGCGACATCAACCCAAGATTTTAAAACTATTACAATTTGATTCTATTTCAACGTTGAGTTAGTAAAAGATCTTTCATAAGCTCGTATAAGGCCTGAAAATGATTATGTACCATTTTATATATTTGTTTTAGTACATTTGAATGTTTAAACAATTTGTAAATAAATGTAATTTGATCGTAGTTATTTCGGCAAAGAATGAGACACTTTGTAACTTGGACTCAACGATTGGGTCGAGTAATAAGCTATTACAGGTTTACAACAACATGCTGTTATAACAACCACTCCTCTATAACAGACAAAATCTTGATAGACAAATGAACGGTTACAAATAGGGTTGTTGACTATATATGCAAGTATTTAATTTAATTAACTACCTTTTGAACCGAAAAAAAAATACCTTTCAAAAGTATTTTTCTTAAATCAAGCTTTTCAAAACAATATGGCTAAAATGTACCATATATCTCCGTACTCTTCAAAAATGTAAAATTTAATCCCTATATTTTAATTTTTAAGAATTTGATCTTTTACTTCAGATTTCAAAATTCAGGTTCAATTGTTAACTATTAATTTTTTTTTTGGCTAGATTGGTTGGTGTGACATTTTGAAATAATAAAAAAATTCTCTGAAATTTTGAAATAAAAAAAAATTCTCACTTCATAGTAATGTAACTAAACAAATAATGTAATGAACTTGAATTTAATAAAATAACTTTAACAGTTTTAATTTTAAAATCTGAAAAATAAAGTGACTAAAATATTAGAAATAAATGTACAAAGACTAAATTCTAAATTTATGAAGAGTATAAAGATTTATAACATATTTTAATAAAATAATTTTTTAACTGCAACAATATTGCGAAACTAAGAGCCCCTTTTGGATGGGCATTTATCTCCAGTGTAGTACGTTTAACTTTTCTTTTGTCTCACGTTACAGCATCTAATCTTACCACCACTGTTATTTTTATACTAACAGTAGATAAACGAATACTCATCAAAAAAAAGCTTAACCCTGATTTGAACTAATTTTTGCTTACCCTTAATGATATAAATAAATACAACACTTCCAACAATGTAATAAAAAGGAAGTTAAATTTAGAGCTTAATCATGAATTATTTTTACTATTCTTTTAAATTATAGTTTAGTACAAAGTATATGCCAATGTTAATTGAGGAAAATGTGTGCTTAAAGCAACAACTTTTTTTGTTGATATTTTAAAGCACTAAAGATTTCTTTAAATGTATTTTTTTGTTATTTTCTACTTTACCTTGGATGCTAAGACAACCCTAGCCCTAGGGCTATTAGCCTATGCCCTAATACCGCCATTTCTTTCTCAGTCATACATTTTTTTACGACCGGTTTATATTATCATTAAAACATGAGTTAAAACCAGAAATTTGGTGTCAGGGAGATGAAGATAAAATTTTATAATTTCAGGGGTCAATGGTAAAAGAATTATTCGAAAAGGAGCCTAAACTGAATATATTATAATTGAAAAGTACTAAAATTACTATTATACCATTTAGCTACCACTACCTACCTTCTATCTACACCCTGCGATCCAACTTACTTTCTAATTTTATGATTTATTATTTTGTTGTTTTACATATACCATGTGATATAACATTATACAATAAACATTAAAAATGAATAAATTCTTGCTGAATTTAAATAATACTTAAAATGAATTCAAATAATCATTTATTATGAATAAACTCGAAAAAATTTAAAAATCCTTCAAATTGAACCAAACTTGAACAAATATAAATCGTGACTAAATCTGCATAAACCTTATTTATACTTATATAAAAAATTTAAAAACCACAATATTGAAAAATACAACCACAAATTCCAACATAATTATTTTGGATGAAGTATATAATCAAACATAAAAAATACCTTAATCATACCAAAAAATTATTTTATACTAAAATTTTGACTCGTGGTTTAAATATTTTTCATTTGTATAAAATTGCTCATCACCTATACCTTCTTCCCTAAAAAGTTGCTCAAAACTGTCTTTATATGAGCCTATCTGGTTTACGAACATACATTTATTTTGACAACTTGTATGATGTAAATGATGTTTAAAGCTTTCAAGGGTCTTCTTATCTGAAAAGGTCTTCTTCATGGGACAGAGGCAAACCTTTTAGCACATCTCGTAACGCGAAATAATGGCTATCGCACCGATGATCCGATATTAAGTTGCTTGAGAGTATTATCTTCTGGAAATGCTCGCCTGGATGTCTCCTCCAAAGACTGAAATATTCTTGGCCCCTGTTATCATTGCTTCCGGTGTGATCATCAATGTTCCTCTTTAAATAGTAGACTGTCCCCGGAACAAATAACTCCTCCGGCACTGTATAGGCACCTTCTTCTTTTTGAAGTGCAGTGACTTTCTTAGGAACAGACGTTGGTTCCGTTTTTATGGCTACGTCTGTGTTCATGTAGAGCATTGGTTAGAATAGGTGTAAATGAATGGCTGCAGGTTAGCTGCATTAGTGTTAATGCCTAGACACTGAGAACTTCTCTAAAAACTAATTCTGGTTTGTTTTTCCGCATGCCTTATCCAAGATGACTAAACAGATGAACAAAGAAGGAAGGTTTCCAAGTAATTAGATATTGAGTTTACTTGGGTGCTACGACAACCAGATTATAGGTGCAACACTTACCCGAAGATCCGTTTGCACTCTTGAAATGTGCATAATCAGCAAGTTTCCTAGCTACGTCTTGTACGGATGACACGACCAGTTTAGCATTTGTAACTAAATCTACTATACTTTTCCAGTCTGCCTTCTCCACCACACTCATCCTGTTAAGACAGAGGAATGCAATTAAATTCTCATTCCCAATAAATCAAAATCTGCAGATACAATCATCCAATAAACAATAGTCAATAATATAGAAGATAGTAATAAAAGTCGAAACATATAAAGAAAGATCAGTTCCTTGATGTAGGTTATTGTACCATCAATTTCAAGTCGATACATAAATGCAAACACTTATCTCGTGAAAATTTTTCCTTTGACGTCAATACTAACTCGGGTTTGTAACATCTCGGATACTCGAAAAGCTTTTGTCCTTCGAGTACCTTATTCACATGCTTCGTTTGTTTCAAATCTTGTGAAGGAAACTTCAGAAGGAAAATTTAAAAGTTAATTTTAGTAGGCATTTGCATGCTTACCAGTCTGTTTCAAGAATTTCATTCCTCAGCCGTGCTAGAGATGCCGCGCTTAGTCTAGGCACGATGTCATCCTTTATGCAGAAGAAAATAAAGAGCAACCAGAAAAAAAAAGTTAAGAGATTTACAACAAGGAAAAGTACTGGACTGGGAAACCTGGTTTAATAGAAGGAAATGTTCCAATACCTAGAAGCTTGCTCAACATTCAATTAGATGAGTCAGGTTTACCTGCATTACAATGGTTGTAACAAAATCGGAGCAAGTTTCAGCAAGTCCTTTGGAAACACAAGGAGGAGTCGCGTATCCAACAGCAGACACAACATCAGGGCTAAACCCCAGCTCCTTTTTTGACCTTTTACGAAGCATTATTGCCAGTAAAGAAGCTGTCGCAGCTCCGAGAGAATGCCCCACTAACCTTAACCTAAATCCCTGTAAATGAATTAGGCTAACTACAACAACAAAAATAGAACTTTAGGTTTAAAATTAGGATAATACAATAAGGTCGAAACATACGAAGTAAATTAATCACCTCATATTTCTCCAAGCACTGCCTTATCGTTCCTATTTCATGGTGAAGAAACCATCGAGCAGCTTCAGCTGTGCCAAAGTGAGTTGAATAGCCTTCAAATGTAACCTCTCCATCACTTGACGTAACAATATCAGTAATAAGGTCATACACGGTATGAGTTCCACGGATTCCGAATATTACAAGTTTCTTTCGAGGATCAATTCCTATATAATATCCAGGCCTCATCACACTAGAATTCTTTACGAATTTCAAAACATTGCTTTCTCTAAGCATGCTAGTCCTTGCAAGGATGGCAGCATTATCCTTATAACATCCTTTGGCTAATTCAATGTGGTATATCAGATCCTGAACCTACATCACAAAAAAAAAAAAAAAGAGAAAAGAAAAAGATCCTTAGCCATATCAACTGAAACGAAACTAAAAATACTTTTACAATTTAGTGCAAGGGATTCGGCAATTACGATCGAAACTGACTTGATCTTCACACCCTTAACATCCTCAAATGGATTCAAAGACGCCTGTCGAAGGTAAATAAGATATAGGCCTATAGTAAGATCACTTAAGCTCCAACCTTCAATGACAGTCTTACTCTTTTGAATGCTAGATATGATTTCCGAGACCGATCGAGCAGCGTATTGAGGCTTATCATCCCTTACTTCATTTCCTATACATACAAATTAGATTAAAGAACTAGTGCCATTAACTAATTGCTAATAAAAATGCAATGAAACTGCATCTGCAGTAACCAATTTAGCTTAACATGAATTGACATAAAACAGACCTATTGGCAGAGCCCACCTACACAATTGCAGAGCTGGTTCAAGAGCCTTTGTGAGCCAAGCAAGCTCTAGTTTCCACTTGGTATCACCAACATAATCTTCATCACCAGAACTATACTTGAAAAACCTGGAACTGGTCTCAATTTCAGCCATATCTTTTGCCTCTTTTTCTTTAATTACTTCTTTTAATCCTTCTGGTTTTGACCATTGTGATTGAAACCTATTAAGTACACCATTCATAAATCTACCATAAAGTTTCTTCTGCCTTGTAATCAAAATGTTGCTATTATCTGCACACAAAAACCAATAAACCCAAAATCAAAATAAGAAAGCTGAGATTTTTACTAATTCTTTGGATTTTCGTTAAAAAACCCAGATTGAAAATGACAAAAGTATGAAAAGTTTAAAAGCTTTAAATGATTTGATAGAGGTGGATTGAAAGAAGAGGTGAAGCAAAGTACTTACAAAGATGGCGTATGAAGCTTTTGCAAGATTGATTAGCCATTGTCAAAAAAAGATACAGATAGAGAGGGAAATTTGATGTTGGTGTAGAAATAAGATGTAAACGGTGGTTCTGGACGAGCTTCAGAGGCGGCGCTTGGTCATGCTCCGAGGCGGCGGACACGTATTTCTGAAGATTGATTTTGGGCCATAAAGTAAACGTAATGATTTTGGGCCTAAAGCTACGTCCAAGATATTCTGGTCCTTCATTAATAGCCCAATAGAGGAGAGATCAAATTAATAACTGATCAAAGGTTTTACTCCTCTTAAAAATAGTGAAATTAGTCCCCTAACGTTAAATCAAAAAGTAAATTGATCATTTCTATTAAATTTTTAATCTATTTTCACTATTAAAAATTAACACAACTGACAAATAACTAGACAATTATACATGGCTATGTGTATATTATGCTACGCATAGAGACTAGTTTTTAATATTAAAAATAGATTAATTTTTTAAGAGAATGGTTGGTTTACTTTTTGATCTAAACATATGAGGACTAATTTGCCCCTTATTTTTAATTAAAGAAGGCAAAATGTAATCCAACCCTTATTACAAGTACCTCCATTATACTTTATCCTCATTGAACGTATAATTAATTATTACAAATATTGAGCCGAATAATAATTAACTAATTAATTAAAAAAAATTACACATAAATGTGTAAGTATTAAATCGAATAATTACCTCAATAACTAACTTAACTCTAACCAACTAATTAATAAACTAGTTAACTAACTTGAAAAAAATTAAAAGAATTTAAAGGAAAACTGAACCAAATAATTAACTCAACAACTAATAATTCAACTCTAACTAACAAAAATATTTGATTAAATCAGAATAAATCTAAAAGAGAAGGCATACTTTTTATTTAGAAGTACTAAATCTAATAATTAACTAGAATAACTCCCACACTTATATATAGTAAGATTTGAACATGGGATATTAAAGTTCTGAGGTCTCAACATAATAACGGAAATCAAGTCATGCATAAAATTTTAGGTTTTAAGTTTTGTGGATAAAAAAGATATTAAAAGAACTTTATCCTTTTAAGAAATATAATTAAGATCTAAAGTGATTATAATAAAATGGTGAAAAGTCTAAAAAAAATAAATTTATACATAAATAAAATAAAATAGGTATATATGTACAACTCATAAAAATATAATTTTAGGTTAAAATATGTCAATTTTGTTTCTTTATGTTTTAGATTTCAAAATTCAGTTCCAACTTCCAATTGTTAATTCTTTTTTTTTTAATTCAAGTTTATTACAATGTCATTTTTTAATTACATGGCTACCAAGTGATTATTATTATTTATTTCAAAATATTACACTAATAAATTTAGCAGTATTAACATTTGAACCTAAATTTTAAAATCTGAAAAATAAAGTGATTAAATTCCAAAATTTTAAAAAAATTACATAGACTTATTTAATCATAATTTTACGAACAAGTATTTGGTACACTGTATGTTTTTTTATTTCACAAATAATCTTAAAAAATTTATATATGTTTTTTTTTTAAATATTCATTTATTTATAATATTTTATATTTTATAGTACATTTGTCACCCTTCTTGCAGTCTAATAAGAATAAATAACTCCCAAGCACCCACTATTATAGGCTAATTTACCAAAAAAAACTCATTTTTATAAAAAAATTACCGAAATGGGCCGGTTTTTTAATTATTTACCGGAATGGGCAATTTTCCGCGAAATCGCGTCCACGTCAGCGCGATGTTAGGGTACGTGACAGGACATCGCGTCCACGTCAGCAGGTCGCGCTGACGTGGACACGATGTGGCCGCGCGCGTGAACAGTGCCCAACGGTCAAAAAATTGACCGTTGCCCCCCCAACGGTAAATTTTTTTTTACTATATAAACCCTCACCCCTTTTATTTTCACAAAAAAATTCAATATCAATGTCCTTCAAAAATTCTGTCAATTCCGTTCAAAAATTCTCTCAAATTCCTTTCAAAATTCTCTCAAACTCTCAAATTCATTCCAAAATCCTCTCAATTTTCTTCAAAAAATCTCCAAATCCATATTAAATTTCTTTTTCCATTAAATTTCATTATTTTAAGAAAATTTTAAAATTTTTTATTTTTTTAAAATATTTTAAATATTTTTAATATTTTCAACAATGGCCGGATCATTGATTCGTCTTGATAGGAATCACATATCGATGGAGCAAATGAAAATGGTAAGTATTAAATTTAAATTTTAAATTTTATTTAAGATATTTTTATTCATGTATTTTTAGATATTTATTAATTTATTTTTTCTTATAAAAGGCTGAAGATCGGGTATTGGAATGCAATATTCGGAATATGCATGCTCCTCCATCACCGTTAGTAGAGAACTACCTGCGGGAAGCGGGATTTTGGCACGTGGCGACGGTAGGCCAGGAATGCAAGTTGGAGACGAAACTGATCAGTGCGTTGATCGAGAGGTAGAGACCTGAGACGCACACATTTCATCTTCCATGTGGAGGGTGCACTATCACTCTAGAAGATGTCCATCTGCATTTGGGATTGCCGGTGGACGGGCACCAGTCACTAGGTCTGCCCAATCTAGCAATTGGGAGGCGGTGTGCTACGAGTTTTTGGGCGTCGTTCTGGATAAAATGGATGGAGGTCAGGTGGAGATGGGCTGGTTACGTGCCACCTTCCCCGGTCTGAATGAAAATTCAACTGAAATTGAACGAATCCGATATGCTCGATCATATATTCTTCAAATAATTGGAGGCTATCTCATGGCCGACACGTCACGGAGCCGTGTACATCTAAGGTGGCTGCTAAAACTCGTTGATTTTAGAGTAGCCGGTGAATTTGGTTGGGGGTCTGCCGTCTTGGCAACATTATATCGGGAGATGTGCGGGGCGACCAAACCGAGGAGAGCAAAAATCGGAGGATGCCTGTCACTACTGCAATTATGGGCACGGTTTCGCTTTCCATTTCTACGTCATCGAGTGAACCACCCATATACATTCCCACTCATAACGAGGTAAATTTTATATTACATTTTGAAATTGTTATGTAGATTTTGTAAGAATAAAAGTATGCTAAAAATTTATTTAATTAGGTGGAACCATCCGGCGAGTTATCGTGGATTACAGTCTGAACTTGAAGATATACGGCTTCTATTGGACCAACGGTCGGAAGCAGAAGTAAGTATTATTGCAAATAGATATTTCCATACATTCACTAGTAGATTGATATTTAGTATTTACTATTTAGTATTATGTGTATAAGTAATATTTCTATCATGTTCATGTAGTTTCAATGGACACCATACGAGGATCCGGCAATCCGGGCAGTAATCCCGGAAGAGTTTTTATAAAATCCCAACGCTTGGCACGTGAAAGTGGTGTTGATCAACTATGCAACTGTGGAGCCCCACCAGACAGACAGAGTCCTACGACAGTTTGGATGTAGACAACCGATCCCTGCGGACCCTGAGGTGTTTGACGAGCACCACAAAATCGACCTTCGGCTATTAGGTACGGATTGGCCTAGATATTGGTCAGAGTACACGGAAATGTGGGAAAATCGGCATGAATATCTACCTACTTGGGAACAAATCATCGTTCCCGAGTTAGCGTGCGTTCCAGAATATATGCCATGGTTTAAGATCCATGGGAAGCCGTATTTACTTACGCCAGAGGAGAGGCAGCGGCAAATACGTGTCGGAAGGGAAAGGCGCGGGCCTCTAAATCCAAGAGGACAAGACTACGAGGGCAGCCCATCAACGAGGCCCAGGCATTCACCCAGGCCCATCATCAGCGGCAATGCAATCACCGTCCCCAACGAGAGCACCGGCGCAGTCACCTGACGCAGCAATTCAACAGATGATACCCACGTAATCGCCTTTCCCTATGATGCCAGGTATGTTTCCTAGCCCTTATATGTACCCTAACCCGTACATGTATCCTTTTCAACAGCTTATGGCAGCTTGGAGCCAAATGCTCGGATCAACTTCATTTCCTGTAATACCGAGCGGACCACCAATAACTAGGCCATCAGTGCAGAAGGGGTCGCAAAGGGGGCCGTCGGGGAGCTCTCCTTTTTACCAATCGCCAGCAACGCATGAATTTCAAACTCCGTCGCCGTTCATGATGCAAACACCTCCACATACAGTATTCTTTGAAGGTGGATCATCGTCCCAAGTCCGACAAGCAGATGCCGAATCGGAAGAACAACAATCACCACCCGAGGAAGAACAACCGCCGTCGGAAGCTAAAGGAAGGAAGAATCCAGCGCGTAACCGTCGACGGCAGCCATGTGGAACCAAATCCTCCGGTCATAGGCATTGATTACCGTATTAAAATTTATCATTTGATGTAATGAAATAGAAGTTTATGACGATGTAATACACATAGAAATTTTTCCGAGTTATTTTGACATTATTTGATTAAAAACCCTAACCAACTTAATATAATTAAAAACCCTAACTTAATTAAAAACCCTAACCTAATTTAATTTAATTAAAAACCCTAACCTAACCTAATTTAATTAAAAACCCTAACCTAATTTAATTTAATTAAAAACCCTAACATAATTTAATTAAAAATCCTAACCTAATTTAATTTAATTAAAAACCCTAACATAATTTAATTAAAAACCCTAACCTAATTTAATTTAATTAAAAACCCTAACCTAATTTAATTTAATTAAAAACCTAACATAATTTAGTTTAATTAAAAACCCTAACTTAACTTAATTAAAAACCCTAACCTAATTTAATTTAATTAAAAACTCTAACCTAACCTAATTTAATTAAAATCCCTAACCCTAACCTAATTTAATTAAAAACCCTAACCTAATTTAATTTAATTAAAAACCCTAACCTAATTTAATTAAAAATCATAACCTAATTTAATTAAAAACCCTAACCCTAACCTAATTTAATTAATGTAAAAACCCTAACATAACTCAACGGATTTGATAATCTTAGTAACCATTTAAGAAATTGTAGTTTTACATAATGTTGGATTTCGTAAAATGTTTTGACTGGTACTAACATTTAAGAAATTGTAGTAATTTGATAATTTTACTAACAATTAATACAATTATCAATTAATAATTGAATAAAAGGTAATTTTTTCTATAATTACATTCAACTATTGTGATTAGGGCACGATCGACTTGTATGGCCTAGGTTCCTACACCATCCACACAACTTCTGTTGACTGGCTGTTTCTCGGATATCCATATTGTTCCGTATTCTAGTGGAGAAAGGTCGACCCTTCGGCTTGCGACGCAATTCTCTATCCGGTAACAGCTTAAAAGGAGCAAGAGATACGGCCGGCCACTTACGTTCATCTGGGACCGGTGGGAAAACGTGTCTCCATACGTTGTACATGTTTTCTAATTTGTACACTTCGTCCACATAACTCAGCGGATCCAAACGGAGTTTCTGACAGGCTGCAATAACATGAGCGCATGGATAACGAAGTGCATCGAACTTCCCACAGTCACAAGTCCTGTTTCGCAAGTGTACACGATATTGCCCGCCAACAACACCTTGGTGCGGTATGTCGAACTGCGTCATGCGAAACCATAAATTGTCTCGATCGTGACACACAACGTGCATGATGTTTGCCCTCGCCTTCGCCTTGTTAATTTCTTGAACTACCTTACTGCACCATACATGCCCACCCTGCATTTGGCCTGCATAACCTGCTGCTCGCTTTAGAAATAGCGCCGCCAAACGGAAATATATCTCTCGCACAACCGCTGCTATCGGGGCGTGTTCCTTTAAGAACAAAATTTATGCATTCTGCCAGGTTCGACGTCATATGGCTATATCGTAGGCCTCCGTCGTATGCTTGTGCCCACTGTTCGAAACGTATGTTGCAAAGGTAGTCCGCCCCTTCTTCGTTTTGGGATCGCAAGATTGCCAACATCTCGTGAAAACGATCTTTATTCATTTCATACCCTACCAATATAAGAACATAGTGAATATTTTATACCGCTTCTACCAATAAAACTAATTCAATTTGACAAAATAAATAATACAGTTATACAGTAAATACCCATGTTGGTCACTTGTCGTCATTCCGTCTTAGATGGATATTGCCTGTAGTAGTTCGAAGCAACGTGTCTCAGGCAATACCTATGGTGTGTATGCTGCCACAAGCTTCCCTCTCGATCAAATGCAGCTAGTATACCGGCGCCCCGATCTGAAATAACACAGATATTAGGTTGGGGGCACACATGCCTCCTTAATCTAGAGAGAAAGAAATCCCAGTCATCAGACGACTCCCCCGGTGTTATTGGAAATTGGAAGAATTCTCCCACCGCCGTCCTGTGCCACTACAACCAATAGCCGATGAGTGTACCTACCGAACATGAAGGTACCGTCAATTTGTACCAACGGCTTGCAGTAGGGAAATGCGTCTCGGCATTGCTTAAAGGTCCAAAATAGACGTTTGAACACTTGGCATCCACGTAGCAATTGGTCGTTGTAGTACGCATGTTCCATTTCAAGGTCTGTGATGGCACCTGGGACGTATCTCTGTACCACCTGACACTATTGTCACATTTCATTATATGAGGCGTCCCACCCACTATGCATCTTCTCCAATGCCTTTTGCTTAGCTATCCAAGCCTTGCGGTAAGAGGGCGTGTACCCCATTTGGCTACGGATATTGGCAATTATCACCGACACTGAAGTCCGAGGATCTACTTTTATCGTGGGCAGTATCAAGCTAGCCAACATAGTTGAATCCATTTTCGGATGATCTTCTGAAACACCTACAGAGGGAGGGAGTACATTAAATAATGCAACATTGGAAAATAAAAATATTATTCAGACACATTCAATACTGTACCTGCAGTACATGTATGTGGACCTTTGTACTTTTTGATCTCCCACAACCCTGTCCTCTTCCTTAACGAGGCGACGATTTTCCATGAACATGTGCCGTCTTGCATCGCACACTTCGCCTCAAACTTATCCGATTTTGATTTAACGACGTGGTAATTAACGCCATTTTTGATGCTATGTTGTTTCAAAGCACCAATAAAACTATCCTTATTGGTAAACTGATTACCAACTTCAAGTTTACCGAGATCTACCTCCGAACTTGTACGATTGCGCACCCGGTGTGGTAGATTTGGAAACTCTAACGCATCATCATTTGACAGATCCACATTATGCATGTGGGCTGGAGGTGAGTATGCTCTGAATCGTGGATTTTCTTCATCATCTGCACTGCTATCACCATCTTCACCTTCTGTTGGAATAGGCTCCGGTTCAGAAAATAATCCCACCTCTGCACCATCCGGCCCGGGCTCTCGAGGTGGATCTACATCGGAGTCACCTTCTAACCCACAATCATCTGCAGCGTACGACGTCCCCTCACCGGTTGATGTCGTAGGTAGTACGTCATCCCTTCTTCTGGGCATTTGATAACGTCCCCAATTAGATGTAGATTGCCATCCAGTAGAACTTGATGCAGTTCCCCAGCTCGTATTTCCAGCGTCAAACGTCGAGCAACCGACGTACATGTCCCATCCACCGACAGAGTGTCTAGGGGGGATGTGCTTTCGACACTGCTACCGAACATGGGCTGTTCCATATTTTGTAACACGCTAACCGAGTGTCGGCCAGGGATCGTGTATACATCTCGAACACCGGACGGAAGTACATCAGTTGGCGACGTAAATTGTACATATAACTCAATATAAGTTGCTCCGCTAGCAAGATGAGTCTGCACCATTGCCTCCAAGCTACGAGCACCTTTTATGTCGAACGAGTCATATGTCACCGGATCAAAAGAAGAACAAAATCGATACGTCATTGACAGAACTTTCATTGGCGTCGTTCCGAAGATTTTACGCCTAATTCTTTTACAGAGTTCTGTCAAATCTATGTTTTGGCTAAATGACAGTCGCACCGTATTCTCCGACAAAAAAACAACACCATTCTCGGTGTGGCAAACCTCACCATCGTAGTAAATAACAACACTAATATGTTCACTCATTTTGAAACTCTAAGTTTCTTAGCCTCTCTAAAATGTTTCTGCTGTGAGTTATGCATTCTAAGAACATTTTCTGCCTAATTTATAGCCTCAGCCCAAACTTGCTACTGTACCAAAATCGCGTCCACGAGGGCGCGATTTGACACTATTTGCTCAGAAACGTCAAAAAAAATTATTTCTTACATGACCAACTGTAGCGAAATCGCGTCCATGAGGGCGCGATTTCACAATTTCTTCTCATATAGCATCCTGGTATCAGCGATTTTATACTATTTGCTCAGAAAACGTCAAAAAAAAATTATTTCTTACATGACCACTGTAGCGAAATCGCGTCCACGAGGCCACGATTTCACAATTTCTTCTCAAATAGCATCCTGGTAGAAGCGATTTCTCACTATTTGACCAGATACATCAACTCGAAAACAATTTTTCCGGGACCCCTAACCCTTAAAAAGCCTGCACCCTAAACCCTAAAAGCCAGAAAACCCAAACATAAAATCAGCGTCAAAATCGCGTCCCCGGTACCGCGCTACGTGGCATGACATTGCGTCCACGTCAGCGCGACCTGCTGACGTGTAAGGAAATCGCTTCCTCAAGGACGCGATTTCCTTCCACGTTAGCAGGTCGCGCTGACGTGGACGCGATGTCCTGTCACGTACCCTGACATCGCGCTAACGTGGACGCGATTTCGCGGAAAATGACCCATTTCGGTAAATAATTAAAAAACCGGCCCATTTCAGTAATTTTTTTAAAAAATGATTTTTTTTGGTAAATTAGCCACTATTAAATTCTGAAAGAGAAACTTGTAAATAGATGTTTTGCCGTTGCCAAAACCAAAACGAATGTCCTTCCTTCTGCCGCTCAAAGCGAAGTTTAGGGCATTTAATCTTTAAATTAAAAATTAAAAAACCCCTTCAATACACATTTCATTAAATTCTTGAATTGATTAATAAAAAATTGGTTTTTTTACAGACCCTATCTATTCCCTTCCATACCCTGCATTATTCCTTTTCTTATAATTCCCGGGTAAAGTTCAATCTTTTGGTTTTGTGTTCTTTTGTTTAGTGGAATAATCTTTGGTGGGTATTGGCCAAATTCGCGCTTTTTGATTATGTCTTTGTTCTTTCGGGTATTGTAGGAGCTGCTCGTTGATGGGTTGGGGGTAAATTTCGAGAACTTTTTGTAATTTACTGTAGAAAATGAATAGTCTTGGCAGATTATTTATTTATTTTTGTTATCTTTTATATGGATAAATTTTGGGTTTATTTTAGTTTATATTGAAATATTTGGTTGACTTAAATGGCCAATTTTAGCATGTTTTTGCTGCTAAGCTTTTGATAGATATATGGAGTAAAGTTTTGTTTTTTGTGATATTTAGGATGTTATAGAGTTGAGTTTGGGAACTTTTAGATCTTAAAATAATGGACTTGGATTTTGAGAATAGTGAAATTGTGTAATAAAGCACCTGTAAATGTAATATTTATGATTATTTTCTTTAATTCGTGGATTTGTTGGATGCTTATTTAGTGGTAAAGTTGAACTACTAGTAGATATCTGTAAATTTAAAGTTCATGTTTTCTTATATGCATTCCAAATTCATGTTACCACATAGCATATAACTGCTGAAATTTTTATCCCGGTTTAAATTTTTTTCCTATTTGCTTATTCTTATGGTTTTGCAGACAGTTCTTGCTGTCGGTGTTCAAAAATCGGCAATTTAAGTTTCTAGATTCAGAGTGTTGCATCTAGTAACTTGTTACCAGCTGGTTGATCGAGGAAACGGTCGTGCTTCTGTTCCAACCCATGATTTTGCAGGTATTTGAACTTAATTAATTAGTGCAAGGATTTAACATCTTGCTTTATTGGTTTTTACTTGTCCCAGTAATTGCTTTATCGGTTTTTCACTGTCCATAATTTTGCTTAATCTGTTTCTTGTCCTATCCTCCATTATGATTGATTGGTTTTCACTTTTGCTTCTATTTCCACCTACTGATGAATGTCAGCATGTGCATATGTACTTCATAAAAAGGGAAATTCTTTGATTTTCTTCTTATTGGCAGAACCTTTTCATAAAAAATTTGCGTATTTTGGGAATGGACTGGCTGTTTTTATCTGCCATCAAGATTTATAAATGATGTTCTGGGGGCAAAGGGCTGCAAATGCTCTTGGCATGTTTAGGTTGAGATGGGGTGGTGAATCCTCTTTGACAACAGGCTTACTAGGTGATGTGCCTCCTGAGATTGAGTTGTCTGACTATGGAAGGTTACCAGCTAGTCCTCGTAGCGAATGCCCTTCGGGGCTTCTCAATGGTGAGAGTCTAAATGTGGAACCGATTGCTGACTTGGACTTGTTTTTCGAGCGGCTCTATAGCTACTATTGTGAAAAGGGGCTTTGGTGCATAATTATAAAATGGATAGTTGAACTTCTGAGTGTGTGCTTTACCATATGTTTCTCAGGGTTTTTCTTATTGTTTGTTGATTGGAATGGTCTCTGCAATGCAAAATGTGGGATGGATGCGGTTGAGTCTGGAACTAAACCGTGTGATCTTGCTAAGGAAGCACTTCATGAGCACCCATTAACTCCCTTAACACTTTCAAAAGCTATTGTTGTTGGATATTTGGTGCTTTTTTCCGTCTATTGGGTATTCTGTTTTTTGAGGTTTTTTGCACAATTAAAGGATACTCTTGGTATACAACATTTCTTTTATAACAGGTAAGTTACAAGATTTGCATTTTGGTAGAGCATTTACGGCAGTAGTGCCTTATAATTGTTTGATGATTTTATAATTATTTTAATTTTATTTTGCAGTCTCCATATTACCGACAGTGAGATTCAGACCATGCCTTGGGCAATGATACTTGAAAGGGTTGTCCGATTACAAAGTTCTTCACAACTCTGTGTGGTCAAGGATCTTTCTACTCATGATGTGGTTATGCGATTGATGCGGAAGGAGAACTATTTGATTGGAATGCTTAATAAAGGAGTGCTTGCTTTTCCTATTTCACCTTGGGTTCCAGGTGCTGGTCCAACTGTCAAATTTGGCTCTGGTGGAATGCGACATCGTCTGATCCTGACAAAGTCACTTGAATGGACCTTAAATTGGTGTATATTGCAAAGCATGTTTGACCGGTATGTTTAGCTTTACATGAACATTTGGCTCTCTACTTTCTAACTAAAGATAAAATTGCTTATTTCTTCATTTTTCTAATGTATTATACTTTCATTTCAAGATTATTATACAATCCTTATCGTGTGAGGAAGTATAACAAGATACATTTTTGGTGTTGAAATATGAACAAAAGTGATGCCATTGAATTGTTTTTGCTTTTCTCTAGATAAGTTTTGCGGGGCTTTTGTAGACAAGTTATCAAGATATACAGTTTTTTCATATATATGTATGTGCGTGTACGCGTGCGCGTATATATATATATCAAAATTCTGAAAGGTTTTACTGATCCATTGTCTTTCTATGTTTAGGAAGGAAATATTTTATGAAGTACTGCAAGTTTCAAATGTAACCCTGAAATTAACCTTGACATATTTATGAGGTTTTGCTGATTTTAGTATCTAAAAGCACTCGTGATTGGTTTTTCTTTTCTTTTCTTTTCTTTTTTACTTTTAAGAAACAAAATACACCTCAATTCTGGGGTTCATAACCAACTTCCTTTTGGAACGCCTTTTTGTTTTTTTGGCAGAAACTTTTGTGTTAGAAGGGACTTCATTACTAATCCTAGAACATTGAAGAAGAGGCTTATAATTGTTGGGCTTACTATGCTTCTACTCTCTCCATTTCTCGTCATATTCATGCTGGTTTATCTCTTCTTAAGGCATGCTGAGCAATTCTATAATCATCCAAGTACAGCTTCTTCTCGAAGATGGTCTAATTTGTCAAAATGGATGTTTAGGGAATTCAACGAGGTATTATCATCTCCCCTTCCTCTTTGCCTATTTTCACAAGCTTGTGTTATTACTTTTATCCAGTAATCTTGAGTGTTAGTCCATTGTTCAAGTTTATTCATACAGAAGAAAAGTTGTTTAGAATCTACCGTGAGAATAAGATGATAACAATTTGTTTCTTGCAATGCATATTTTACACTTATAGGTTCTCTTGTTTCACATGTTGTCATGCTGTGTTTTTATATATACTGTTTATCTTTTTTTTTACAGGTTGAACATTTATTTAGGCATCGGATTAATAGCAGTGTAATGCATGCTTCCGAGTACCTAAAGCAATTTCCCTCACCAGTTATTTCCATTATCGCAAAATTTATCTCATTTGTATCTGGCGGCTTTGCTGCTGTCTTGATCATCATTGCCTTTGTGGAAGAATCTTTGCTAGAGGGCCATGTAATATTCTAAAGCTTTCACCCTTTCAAATTCTTTTATTTTCTTTTCCGTTCAACTGTTCTATATTTTTACTTTTTAGTTATTTACATGTTTATTTGAAATTTGTAGATATTTGGTCGGAACTTGTTTTGGTATGCAGCTATTTTTGGAACCATAACAGCAATTAGCCGGGCTGCTGTTGCAGATGAACTTCTGGTCCTTGATCCAGGAGGAGCAATGTCTATGGTGGTACAGCATACACATTATATGCCGAAGAGATGGCGTGGTAAAGAAAACATCGAAACAGTCCGGATAGAGTTTGAAACTCTATATCAGGTAAACCCCACTTAATCCCTATTTTTGTTATACTCGTAATCTCGGAGTTGCATGCTTGTTTGATTATAAAAGTCCGGGAAATATTGTTTCATTCGAGTATTTTGCTACATCAAGTGCTTGTTTGAATCAATGTTGTGTCGTTGTGATGCAGTACACTGGAATGATATTGCTAGAGGAGATGGCCTCGATTTTCCTCACTCCATTGTTGCTTCTATTTGTTGTCCCAAAGGTTTTATTTCTGTCTCTTTTCTTCTATTGTTGATTCCCACACCCTACATCTTGCTTTTCAAGTTAAAATGTTGACTGTTAGAATGTTTATTTTGCAGCAGGTGGATGACATTTTACAGTTCATCGCCGATTTTACCATAGATGTTGAAGGTGTCGGTCACGTTTGCAGGTAGACTGCTCTTTTTCTTCTAACTTCTTTTGGACCTTATTACTAGTTATATCACGTGCCTATTAAATGATATGACGTGCACGATTGTTCCCTTTGTTTTGCAGTTTTAGTGCCTTTGATTTCCAAAACCACGGCAATAGCAAATATGGGTCTCCACACAATGTGCCTCGTGCACAAAGGAGTTCCCAAGGGAAAATGGAGAAGTCATTCTTGAGGTATGATTTTGCTCTGTCCTACGGCTGCACTTAGAGCTATTTATGAGGTGAATGTAAATCGGAAAACCCAAAATCAGCCCAAAATGTTATACTACTTATTACATTTGCCATGATAGAAGTTGACAGTTAGTCTCGGCTTTAACCTTAAACTGCTATCTGATGGGACATTATATGCTATTGCTTTGTACGAAATACTGTTTTTCTGCTACTTGCGATTTATTTGTTGGTTTAGTGCTTCGAATGCATTCCTCTCCTTCTAGAGCCATGATTTCCCTTTTTCATGGTATTCTTTAATTATGGTGTTTTCCCTCTCTTTTCTTCTTTTTCCTCGTGTATAATTTCTCTGTTTTTGCGTGTGCAGTTTCCAGAGTAGCTATCCTTTGTGGGAACCGGATGCTCAGGGTAAGCAGTTCCTGTCAAATATTAGAATTTTCAGGGAGCAAAAGTTGCAAGGGCAAGGAACTGGACACACATATTCTCTGGATAGATTGTGGCGTGGTAGCCCACCAAGAGCTTACAGAGATAGAAACGGCCTTTCATCAAGAGAAATGCAACACAATATTCCGGGCTCCGGCAATGATTCGAGGTCTTCATGGATAATTGACGCTGTTCAAAAGAATCACCCATATCTTCTCGATTGGTATTATACCTCTCGACCTCACCGTGTGAGAAGTCATAGGAGAGACACCACAACAAGGCAATTTGAACCGGCCGAGCAACAGCACGTGGATTATTGGGGGCCAACTAGCCTAGGACATAATGAAGGAATAGATGAAGATCGCTGGCTACACCACTATGACAATCGGTCGCAGTCGCAACTTGAAGCTTCGACATCAGCTCCTTTCTTCCATGACAGTGCACTTCAGCATCATGATGCAAATGACTTGGCACACCATACATGGAGCCATTGGTGGGACCGAAGTGGCTTACACGGTTCACAGCCCCAAGCAAGTTTTCTTGAGCCTCCTGATTTCAACCACTATCCTGCAGACTGTCGGTATGATAACTTATCCGAGAGAAGCATACAAGGGCAAGATCAATACCTTGATTGGCGGGATTCTCGGAGGTTATCCCATATGTCTTACATGGATGATCTTGAAGCTGGAGGGGACATAAATCTTCATTTTGACGGTATCTATACCACATCTCCCGAATCTCCCACCGTAAATTTAAGACCCCCGGGCTTCCATTAATCAAATAAGCTCTTAGTTTCTGGATTGGTACTTACCTTCAGATGAATGGAATGCAAATCAAATTCCAACTTTCCATATTCATTGTTGTATATATATGTTCATTATGAGGTTCATTTCTTTAAGGCCTAAACTCCATTTTAGAGAAAATATATTGCACTCCAATTCAGTGTTAGCCTTTTGATATGTATAAACGAACAATTGTAAGGCATTGATCGTTTCAAATGATTCATTCAAATCCATGTGTTTTTTTGTATAGTTTTTTTGTTTATGTATACGTATTTGCCATGATTAAGCTTTTTTTTTTCTGGGGTTAATTTCACTAAACATCCTCAAATTATTTCAAAATGATCAAATTGAATCATCAATATATTAGTATAGTATTAATTAGGAACAAGTACGTATTGATAATTTGATTCATGTGTACTAAATATGTTGCATGTTATGTTTGAAGGACTGTTTAACGCCCAAACTAATTGTTAGGGGTGAAAAAGAGGTCTTAATTGATATAAAAATGATACTTTTAAGACTCAATTAAAATATTTTGAAATTTAAAGATCAATAAAAATCTGATTATAGTTTAAGGACGCATAGCATAATTAACCCTTTTCTTTGTTTTTCTCTTTGGTACTAAAGCATTGGGACAAAGACAATTCTAATTAACAAAGGTAGGACTAGAAACGAAACGACAACGTTTCAGTGCTGTTTCCCTTACTAAACCTTGAGATAAAAACAAAGGATTTTACAAGGGTTTTACAAAAAAAAAAAAAAAAACCCTTGCTCCAAAGCTTGTGAAAATCCCCAGAGAATTTCTCAATTTCAGGATGAAGAAGGCTTCAAATTTACTGTTATCAAAATTCAATCGTCAAAGATCCATAAAGGCCGCTCCTTTACTCTCGAGAGCTTACATTTTTGAGAATTCTCCATCATCATCATCTTCTTCACAGTTTCACTCAACCGGCCGTCACCTTCAATGCTGTGCAAAAACCCGAGGTTTAATTTTCAAGCTACACCAATTCCAAACAAATCCATCTCGTAATCTCAACACACTTGTGGAAAAACCAACCCAATTGCCTTCTAGCTAGAGAAAACTCAGAGAAAAATCCGATCTTGAGGAAGCTTTTGAGTCTGGTAAAACCTCTGGGGAAATGTTCAGAGTGTTTAAAGATATGGAAGCTTGTTTTGACGAGAGAGAGCTGGGAATAGCTTCATTAAAAATTGGACTCAAACTTGACCGATAAGGTGAAGACCCTGAAAAGGCTCTATCTTTTGCTGACAGAGCATTGAAAGTATTGGATCAAGATGGTAAACCTTCTTTACTAGTTGCTGTGGCTTTACAATTGATGGGTTCTGTTAGTTATGGTTTAAAAAGGTTTAATGATAGTTTAGGGTATCTTAATAAGGCTAATAGGTTGCTTGGTAGGTTAGAGGAAGAGGGTATTGCCAATGTTGAGAATATAAGGCCAGTGCTACATGCGGTGCAGCTTGAATTGGGGAATGTGAAGACAGCTATGGGGAGGAGAGAGGAGGCTCTTTTAAATTTTAAGAAGGCTTTGGAAATTAAGGAAATGACTCTTGGGAAGGATAGTAAGGAATTAGGGGTGGGATATAGGGATTTGGCTGAAGCTTATGTTTCGGTTCTAAATTTTAAGGAGGCCTTACCTTTCAGTTTGAAGGCATTGGAGATTCATAGGAAGGGGCTAGGGCATAATTCAGTGGAGGTTGCACATGATAGGAGGATTCTTGGGGTTATTTTTACACTTATGGAGGAGCATGAGAAGGCATTGGAACAGAATCAGTTGTCACAGAGGGTTTTGAAGAATTGGGGTCTTAGTTCTGAGTTGCTTCGTGCGGAAATTGATGCTGCTAATATGCAGATTGCGTTGGGAAAGTATGATGAGGCTATTAATACTTTGAAAAGTATAGTTCAGCAGACAGAGAAAGACAGTGAGAATTGAGCTCTGGTGTTTATTTCAATGGGGAAAGCTCTTTGTCATTGGGAAAAATTTGCAGACTCGAAGAGGTGTTTGGAGATTGCTTGTGGAAATCTTGACAAGAAAGAGACTGTTTCTCCGATTGAAGTTGCTGAGGCATACTGTGAGATATCAATGCTATATGAGAATATGAATGAGTTCGAGACTGCAATTTCATTGTTGAAGAGAACATTGGCTATACTTGAGAAACGACCTCAAGAACAGCAATCTGAGGGAGGTGTTTCTGCTAGAACAGGGTGGTTACTCTTGTTAAAAGGTGAGGTGCCACAGGCAATTCCTTACTTGGAGAATGCAGTAGAGAAATTGAAAGACAGCTTTGGCTCCAGGCATTTTGGGGTCGGGTATATTTACAACAATTTAGGGGCAGCATATTTGGAATTAGATAGGCCTCAGTCAGCGACACAAATCTTTGCAGTTGCAAAGGACATCTTGGATGTCTCTCTTGGTCCTCATCATGCAGATTCAATTGAAACTTGCCAGAATCTTTCTAAAGCATATAGTGCAATGGGAAGGTAAAATGTTCTTTAGTCTCTATGCATCTTGCCTTTACTAGTTCAATATCTTGCTTTTAATGGTGCCCGGTCATGAGAGATAGCCTGGTGCCATGCTGAAGTGAAACCTGTTCATGGCTGAAAGAAAATTGCATTTCAAAGGGTCAATAATGGAAGTACCACTTTGAAGAATCTAAAATTTGATGTTTCTATAGAAAACTTGCATGCATGTTACACTGATACATGTAGATGGACAAACATATGCGTTGCCTGCAACTATACATTCTCATGGTAACATCAACTGAAATGAAAATCAGTTAGTAAATGTGTATTAAGCCTTTAGGGTTAAATTCAGATTGGAAGAATTCATTTTCTTCGATGTCTCAGTTATACCCTTGCAATTGAATTCCAGCAGCGAGTAATTGATGCCTGGGAAGGCCATTGACCAAGTACAGAAGAACTCCGAGAAGCTCGGCATGCTCTCGAAGAGTTAAAGACAAAAGCCCGTGGTACATCCACTAACCGAGTTCCTACACAGGCCTTGCCTTTGCCACAATATAGTATTGCTTCAAGAAATTCGCAACCCAGTATTCCTCTTACCCAGAATTCAGCCAGCTCTATACTGTAGGCTTGGAGAATTGATAGCTTTTGCTCTGCTATCACATTTCACAATCTGAGACATTTGTTTTTATCTTTAATTCTTGTAAATTTCGATATTATTTTGATATGTCATTTATATATGTGCTATTTGCCTCAAGTATATACTTGCTTATACCAGTTCTTTTCCTTTTTGTCTTGCCATAAAGTTAAAGTGTCAGTCATTATCAATGATTCAATTAATGACTATATTATGATTATTTTCGAATAATTGCGGAGGCAGGCACCCATCTGTTTGGGATAATCTATATGAATATGCAATGATTTGAAAATAATTAATTGGTTTCTGAAAAGGACTATGCAACTTGTTTTTGTCCCTGATATGCATATATTGGATTTTTTCAATCGGCTGAGCATCCTATACGAACCCTTTATATTGTTACAAATTTTTGCATCATAATTATCAAAAACAGATCAAAGGTCTCAAGAACTTGAACATTCAAGAGATGGAGAAGCTTGTTTCAAGCTGGTTCAGTAATAAAACCTTGCCCCAGTCTTACATATTTCCCCCTGAAGCAAGGCCTGGGAACCATGTCATTCCTAGATGCAATACCATTCCGGTAGTTGACCTCAGCAAGGCGTTGGCTCATGACCGAATTGTCATAGTTCAACAGATTCTGAAAGCTAGCCAAGAGTTCGGATTTTTCCAGGTCAGTGCCTTTTTGCTTTACAAAATTACAATTTATTGCAGAAAATTTTTTGTCAATGATAAAAAGATGTTCAATCAGTCATCATATTGTTCTTCTTAAAACAGGTTGTTAACCATGGAGTTCCAGAAAACCTGGTTACTGACACCATGAATGTCTTCAAGGAGTTCTTCGAGTTGCCTGCTGAGGACAAGGCCGGAATCTACTCTGAGGATCTGAAAAGGCCTTGCAGGCTTTACACAAGCAGTTCAAACTATGATCACGAAAATGTTCACCTTTGGCGTGACAATCTGAGACACCCTTGTCATCCTTTAGAAGATTGTATCAAAATTTGGCCTCTAAAGCCTACTAGATATAGGTACTAAAACCCTGCACATACGTGCATGATTTTTATTCCCCATTTCTCTTACCTTCATTCCATTTCTTATAACCTTTGCAGGGAAATTGTGGCTACATACTCGATTGAGGCAAAGAAACTAGGTCTAAGGATCCTGGAGTTGCTTTCTGAAGGCTTGGGGCTTGGTTCAGGGTTCTTTGGGGATAAACTAAGTGAATCGTTGTTACTATCAGTGAACCATTACCCGCCATGCCCGGATCCAAGCTTGACCCTTGGAGTATCTAGACATTGTGACCCTAACCTTTTAACTATTCTACATCAGGGAGATGTATATGGACTTCAAGTCTTCAAGGATGGGGAATGGATTGGTGTGGAGCCTTTGCATAATGCATTTGTGGTTAACATAGGTCATCAGTTGCAGGTATATCTTAATTAAGTCTAAATAGACCTCTTTCCGCTCGGCCTATGGACATTTTCATGTTGGAGGCTGTTAATTTGGTGCCCCATAGCTTGACCTGATTTGAACTAATTATATGTTGGGTTTGTTTGCACTTTGAATAGATTATCAGTAACAACAAGCTGAAGAGTGCTGAGCATCGGGCAGTGACGAACTCGAGAGTTGCTCGAACGACAGTGGCCTTTTTTATTAACCCATCTGATGATTGCGTTATAGAGCCTGATAAATCTCTTATTGACACCGATGAGTCTCCGGCTTACAAGCCTTTCCAGTTCAAAGAGTTTCTGCTTAACTACTCATCCTTGATGGGGAACCCTGAAAAATGCCTGGAACCCTTTGAACTACATGCTTGATTAATGGCTCTGGACCACCTCCACAGCTTCCATAGCTTACCTCCTCTAAACGCAAAACTGTTATTAAATGATTATGGCAAAGACACTTTGTGTAACATCCCCGAAAGTTGTTACAATGAGATATTGTTCTTGATATAGTAAAATAAAGAAATAAAGTCAAAAAAAGGGAAATTTTGAGTTATGTCAACAAAATCTATTTAGGAAGTATATCTTGATATATTAATTCAAGAAAGGATTAAATTGTAAAAGTGAGAAAACTTTTGTGGCCCAAGAGTAAATACTTAAAATTTAAGGGGTTGAAGTGTAAATATAGAAAATTTAAAGATTAATAGTGTAAATATTTTAAGGGTGGAAGGATTTAGAAACTAAGAATGAATTAGGACCAAATTGAATAAGTGGAAAAAGTATGAGGGGTTAAATTATAATTTTACTAAAATGAGTGATGATTCAATGGAGGAATTTTGAAAAATCATGGGAGGCAAAATGATCATTTAGCAAGGAAGATAATTTTGAAGAGTAATGATGATACTAGTGATATTTTAGATTAAATAAATATTAATTTATTAATATTTTGATTTGACATTTAATTATATTTAATTATTATTTTATTTAGTATATAAAGAAAGAAAGATGAAGAATGTGAGAAGAAGAAGAAAGAAAGAAAATTTTACAGTGTGATCCTTTCGCCAAAAATATATTATTTTCACTTAGAAATCAAAAGAACTTTTATAGCCACCAAGAGAGAAAGATAATAAGGAGACTATTGGGAGCTAGCATATCAAGTTAGATTCAAGAAAATAGAAGTTGGAGGAGAGAAAAAGTCAAGTTAAAGTATGGTTTCAAGAGAATAAGATATGTATGTTAAGGTTTTATGTTATTTTTAAGTTTATTAGCTATAGAAAAGCATAAAAATGATGTTAAAGTAAAGATTTCTCATGAGGTAATATTGTGTTTTTGACATGATGAAGAGAGAAGTTTAGTAAGTGAATCAAGTGGTAGGAGAAGAGAAAAACAAGAGATTTTGATAGAAAAGAGGTAAGTACCTATTAACTTCCTTATTATTTAAGGATTAAAATGTGATCTTTGTAAAGTAAGTGGTAATTAAGTAAAAAAATAAAAAAATAGTGTGAAATAATTTATTATGTGAAGTAGGAATTTATAATAAAAGTATAATAGTTGGGTTATGTGTTAGCGAAAAATATACAAAGAATTAGATAAGTGGAATTATGGGAAAATGTGAAATTTTATGGAAATAAGGACTAAATTGAAAGACTTGAGAAATACATGTGGTGGAAATAATACAAGTAAAATACATAGAAATTTGATGTGGAAAATGAGATAGTGAAATTAATTATGTGAATTAAGTGATATGTCAAAGATAAATTGTGTAATAATGAATAGAGAACTTTTATGAAAAAAGGTGATTAAATTGGAAAGTTATAAAAGTTTACAAGGAAATATTGATAATAAAGCACATAGTGAAAAATAAAAGAATATATGAATTTTGTAATCCAAACTATAATTATTTCCTAAGTTGTGGAAATTAAGGGTTAAATGAGAAAAATTGGTGTAGTGAATTTTAGAATATTAATAAGTATTGAATTATGTTATATGTGTTATTAAAAGTAAAATATATTGCTACACGAAATATTGTACTAATGACTAAATTACAAAATATATAAAAGTGATATGTGAAATACATGATAAGGATTATTAGTGAATTATGGATGAATAATGAATTTAGAAATGTAACACCCCTTACCCGAGACCATCACCGAAATCGAGTACGAGATGTCATCCAACTTAACTTACCAATTCGGAGCATAAAAATTTGCTTTTAAAATTAAATTCACTGTTCACAACAAAACTGTCCACATGCGCGACTGTCACTAATTTAATTATATCTCGAGTTACGAAACTCAAAATTTAAATCCATAAATTTTTCCTGAAACTAGACTCTTATACCTTCTTACCATAAAATTTTTAGAATTTTTGGTTTAGCCAATTAGTACAGTTTATTCATTAAAATCTCTCATATTCACTACTCGACAGTTCTGACCTCTTGATACTAAAAATCAATTATCTCATTGTACAGAATTCATATAATATTATTGTTTGTTTCTTTTGAAAATAGACTCACTAAGGAATCTAGAAATATAAATTATAACCCATAATTCTTTCTATACAATTTATAAGGATTTTCTAAATTCAGAACAGGGGACTTCAAAAACTATTCTGACCCTATCTCACTAAAATTCAAATATCTCAAAATAAAAAATTCCTTTGCCTACACCGTTTCTTTCATGTAAAAATAGAATTGATAAGCTTTAATCCTATATATCATTCACTCTCTAATTCAATTTCTACTATTTATGGTGATTTTTCACATTCACATCACTGCTGCTGTCAAAGAAACTGTTTCTTTGTATTAGCTACCATTTAAACATACATAACACCAAAACATAATCTTTACTAACCATTTCAATAGCTAATCTTAGTCATATCATATGAACATACTCAAAATGATTAAGACTCTATACATGCCATAGTTTTAAACATTTTGAAAACACATAATACCGAGATGGTTATGATAGTGTGATACGAGCTCTGACGATCCCTAATTCGAACAAGCTCAAATCACTATAAAACAAAGGAAAGGAGAAAATGTGTAAGCTACAAATAGCTTAGTAAGTTATATGTAAACAATAAGTACTCATTTAATAATTGACATTTCTCTCATATAACTAATCAAACATTTCTTAGCAATTTCAATCACTTACACATGCATAATCTTACCCATTTCACTTGCACATGCACTTGTACACTTAACTAGGGGTGAGCATTCGATCGAATCGAATCGAAAATTTTCGAGTTAATCGAGTTTTCGAATCTCATTTTATCATCCTAACTTTATTTGAAGTTTTCTCGAATCGAGTCGAGTGAGATAGAATTCGAATCGAATTGAATCGAATATATTTGTTCGAGTTAAATTTTAAAAAATAATTTTGGGTCCTTGTAACCATTGTCACCCATCGTAATAAAATTTGTCCACCTTAATCAAATTTTTTATTAACTTTCATCACCTCATAATTTATTTATTAATTTTTTATATACTGGTTAGCTTCTTTGCTTGCTTAGTTGTTTCAATTATCTTCAAATTCTTGTCACTATGTATTTTGGAATTAAAAAATGTATTAAATGTAAAAATATGATTTTTTAATAAAAGTTATTTTAAAAATAAAATGTGAAATTGATACCAATATAAAATTTTAATACGAATATTTTATGGCATAATTAATAATTCAATTTTAATATAAATATTCAATATGACTAAACAATTCAATAATATAAATAATATAAAATGTGAAATTTAATTTAATTTAATAATATAAATAGTAGATATAAATAAAATTATTACTATTTATGTTTAGTGATTTTTTTGGATAATTTTTATTTTTTATTTGAGAGTAAAGGGTGAGAAGTAAAAGTTTAGGGGGGAAAATAAAAAGTTTTGGGGAATAAAAGTTTGAGGGAATGTAAATAGGGAGAGTAAAAAAAAATTGGAAGGGGGAGGGTTTGGGGTAGATGGGAGGTGGGATGGGAAGGGAATAAAATTTTTAGGGGAAAAGTGGGAGGGAGTAAAAATTTTGGGGGAAAATAAAAGGTTTTAAGGGTTTTTGGGAGTAAAATTTTGAGAAAAAGTAAATGGGAGAGTAAAATTTTGATGGGAAATGGCTTTTGGGTAGAGTGGGGGTTGGGAGGAAAGGGGAGTAAAAGTTTTGGGGGGAAGTGGAAAGGAGTAAAAGTTTTGAGGGAAAAGTAAAAAGGTTTAAGAGTTTGGGGTAAAAATGTAAAATATTATAGTTTGATATTCGAATTATTTGAATTATTCGAATTATTCGAATCCGAAAACTCAACTCGATTCGAACTCGAAATTCGAAAAAAAATTTGAGTTGATTCGAATAACTCGATTAACTCGAATAACTCGATTCGTTTAACTCGAAATTCGAATTTTTTTCGATTTTTTTGAGTCGAATCGAGTTTTGCTCACCCCTACACTTAACATTTATCACATATGCTCATTCTTTTAAACGTACCTACATACACACTTCATTTCATATTCACTTTAACTCATTATTAATCCCGTTGAACACTCGGAATATACACAGATACGTAGAGATTTAGCACATAAGTGCCAGACTGATATGTAGCCGAAGCTACCACTGATATGTAACCGAAGCTACCACTGATCAATAACACTAGAAATGTCCACGGGCCTGCTCACACAAGCTGTCAGGTTTGCAACACATGCTAGATCACCCAGGACTCGGGACTCACTGTAACACTGTAACACTGATCTCTAGTAACATGTCACTTGTATCCACTTCTATTCCTAAGTTCAACCGGAAATTTACACTTAACACTTTATTTTCAACACTTTATCACTTGAATAATTCATGAACAGTTTTCCTTCCACATTCAATATTGATTCACATATCAAATAAAATTCACAATTTATAAAAATATACTACTATTATTTACACATAACTTACCTCGGATGCAAAATGACTATTTTTGTAATTTAGTCGATAACCTTATCTTTTCTTCGATCACTTCCACTATTTCTTCTTTCTTGATCTATATTAACACAATTTAATGCATTTTATCAATATTTCATTCAAATACAATTCATACACAATATTTTGGCAAACTTACATTTTTTCCCATAACTTTTCAAAAATTCCACTTTTATCCCAAAGCTCGTAAAAATAAAATTCACTAAATTCTTAAATTTCAAACTTCACTAAATCATATTTCATGCTCATAACAACCCTAAATTTCAAAAAATCACAACTTTATGCACACTTTACTATCTTTCACAATTTAGTCCTTTTTCAACATTTTCATCTAAATTCATCTAGTAAAACTTGTAATTAACACTTCAAACATTCATTATCTAACATCACTAATCAATTTACAATTATATCATGAATGGGTCAATTTTTAAACTTTAATTTCATTTAAATTAAAAGGTAGAAACATGAAATTCAAGCTTCAATAAGCATAAAAATACGAAAATAATTAAAAACGGGGCAAGAAATCACTTACAATTGAGCTTAGAAAAATCAAGAACCCTAGTCTATAGAACATGAAAGTTTCGACAGCAACTCTTCAATTTTTGAAGAAGATGGACACTTATTTTCTCTTTATTTTGTCTTTTATTCAATTTGGACAAAAATGCCCTTGACCCATTACTTAGATATTTTTCTAGAATTACCCTTTTGTGTCCATAACACTAATTTATGGTCTAATTGCCACATAAACACTTCCAATTTCATGCAATAATTCAATTAAGTCATTTAATCACTAATTGAACACACTTTGCATTTTTCTCAATTTAGTCCTAAAAATTCAATTAGGCACTAAATCATTAAAATTTCCTATCCATATTTTCACACAATATTTCATTCAATCAGTAATTAATAAAAATTTATAAAATTAAACTATTTCACTTCGGATTTGTGGTTACGAAACCACTATTTCGATTAGGCCCTATTTTAGGCTATCACAAGAAATATATTACATGTATTAAAGATAGTGAAGATATAAGTATACGGATTATTGGTACAATGATTAAATTGTAAAGTATGTAAAAGCATTATGCGAAAAGTGTAAAAGTGATGTGTGTATATTATGACTTGCCCAAGTAGACGAAATAAGTACTATTGGGATATTAGTGGCATGCCATTAAGGAACCTTAGCGCTATCTGATTATTAGCACGTTAGTGCTCTCCGATTATTAGCACGTTAGTGCTCTCCGATTTTAGCATATTAGTGCTCTCCGTTTAGCACATTTGTGCTCTCTCTATGACACTTTAGTGCTCTCTGTTTAATAATGCATAATAATGCACCTCTGTATCAGTTTCGTATATCCTAAGTGTTCTGTTTAGTCTACTGAGCCTCTGCTAAAAAGGTAAACAATTTTCGTTATAAGGTAAAGGTTCATCTCCGATTCATGTTTGAAATCTTGAATTAGTAAAGTGAAGACGTAAGTTTGAATGTATTTGAGGAAGTATAAGAAAGACAATGAATAGTAGGTTAAATATGTAAAAATAAATTGTGAAAGAAATAGTGAGGAAATCATGAAAATTTACACTAAATGGTGAAATATGATACATGTATAAAAAGAGTAGTAATTTTTATAAGTTGATCTGAGGACTTAAGGACTAAATTGTGAAATAAGTAAAAAGTTACAAATGAATATGATAAATAAACAAAGAAATGAGATATTGGGAATTAAGAAATTTAATAGAATTTGAAAATCATGGGTACTTACTAAGGGTTAGTTTGGCAATGCTTTTGAGAAGTGCTTTTGAGAAGTGCTTTTGAAAAGTTTAGTTTGAAATTTGAGTGTTTAGCATTGCTGTCAAAAAGTACTTTTGAGAAATAAAATATCAATTTTAGACATGTTATTATCAAGTAACAAATATGCATTTAAATAATATTTAAATTAGTTAATATTATTATATTTTAGTAAGAATATAAAAAATTATTATAACTTGTTGTTAATATTTTAATATATGAAATATAAATTTTAAATAATTTTAAGCAATACATATTAATTATTTATAAAATTTAATTAGAATATATAAGCTATATTTTAAATATTTAAATATAAACATTAAATATTTATAATTAATATTTTAAAAAATATTTTTTATTTTTAATCAATGATTTTAACACATTTGTAATTAAGCACCAAGAAAAAAAAAAGGAAAGTACTATATTATTGGAGGGGTGAAAAAGTAATTAAGCACCAAAAGTGCTTTTGGGAGAAGAAAAGTTAAAATTTTTAGCTTCTCCTTTTCAAAAAAGCATTTCTGAAAAGCTAAAAATTTCAGCCAAAAGCAGTTTGTTTAACATAACTTTTATTCCAAAAGTGCTTTTGGTTTTGGAGTCAGAAGTACTTTTTTTAAGCAATAAAGAACAGACCTAAGTCTTCACCGACTTAATGCGTTTATTTTCAATGTATAGGTAAAGTGATTTTGAAGAGTCATAGTTGAGGTTGTGGACATCCATCTCAACATATCTCCAAATGTTAAGAGGGTATGTTTTAAAATTTTGAATAGAATGATATATATTTAGAAAGGTCAAGTGTGTTCCAAATAGTAGGGACTAAAATATAATTTAGTGAAATTTTTTTTAATGTTCAAATATATTAATGATTAGTCAAAATTACTTTGATACCAAATTTAATATTCCTATATCATGTTCTTTAAGTCGAACTGGGTATAAGGTGTTAGGGTTTAGGGTTATCTTGCCATGTACTTTGATTGTTTTGGGGAATGTATTGGGTGAAAACCCCCCAAATATTTTAGGATCAAACATAAATCCCACTGGTTAAGCTGTACAATCACAGTACAAGTATATATACGCACATGTATGTATATATTTCTGGGTTATTTGCAGTGCCATGAATGACTCATTTTCCTTCAGAGATTCACATATTTGTAAATCAGTAACACCGTGTTGAAGGGTGCAGAACATTGGGCCGTGGTGAACTCAATGCTCAGATATCGGTCCCCTTCCGGTGACAGCATTATAGATCCTGCAAAATCTCTAGTTTTTGTGTTTCATCACAACTTCTTATTATACCTTACTTATGTGACAATAATTAATTGATCTAATTCTAACATTTTAGGATCAATTTGTCAATACCTAAGATATTCCTTTTCCTTTCAGTTTTGTCTTATTAATTTGTCTTATCATCAAGGTCAAGTGCCAGTCATGATCAATGATTTAATTAATAAAACATTGACTATATTATGATTACTTCGTAAAAAAAAAGGACATTATTATAATACTATGCAACTTGTTTTTTTCCCTGATATGCATATATTGGATTTTTTCAATTGGCTGAGCATCGTCGATGAACCCTTTATATTGTTACGAAAGTTTGCATCATAATTATCAAAAACAGATCAAAGATCTCAAGAACTTGAAGATTCAAGAGATGGAGAAGCTTGTTTCAAGCTGGTTCAATAATAAAACCTTGCCCCAGTCTTACATATTTCCCCCTGAAACAAGGCCTGGGAACCACGTCATTCCTAGATGCAATACCATTCCGGTAGTTGACCTCAGCAAGGCGTTGGCTCATGAACGAACTGCTGTAGTTCAACAGATTTTGGAAGCTAGCCAAGAGTTCGGATTTTTCCAGGTCAATGGCCTTTTTTGCATTAGAAAAGTACAATTTTTTTGCAGTCAAATCATCATATTGTTCTTCTTGAAACAGGTAATTAACCATGGAGTTTCAGAAAACCTGGTTAATGACACCATGAATGTCTTCAAGGAGTTCTTCGAGTTGCCTTCTGAGGACAAGGCCGGAATATACTCTGAGGATCTGAAAAGGCCTTGCAGGCTTTACACAAGCAGTCCAAACTATAATCGCGAAAAGGTTCACCTATGGCGTGACTGTTTGAGACTCCCTTGTCATCCTTTAAAAGAATGCATCAAAATTTGGCCTCAAAAGCCAACTAGATATAGGTACTAAGAACCCTGCACTTACATACATGATTGTCATTTCCTCATTTCTCTTGACCTTCATTCCATTGCTAATAACCTTTGCAGGGAAATTGTGGCTGCATATTCAATTGAGGCAAAGAAACTGGGTTTAAGGATCCTGGAGTTGCTTTCTGAAGGCTTTGGGCTTGGTTCAGGGTTCTTTGGGGATAAACTAAGTGAATCAGCTGTACTATTATTGAACCATTACCCGCCATGCCCGGATCCAAGCTTGACCCTTGGAGTATCTAAACATTGCGACCCTAACCTGTTAACTATTTTACTTCAGGGAGATGTGTATGGGCTCCAAGTCCTCAAAGATGGGGAATGGATTGGTGTTGAGCCTTTGCATAATGCATTTGTGGTTAACATAGGCCATCAGTTGGAGGTACATGTCTTTCCTTCCTTAAATATATCAAACTAGACTTGTCTCGGCTCGACTTATGTTCATGTTGAAGCCTGAACTTGATCCGAATTAACAATATGTTGGATTGGTTTGCACTATTGCATAGATTATCAGTAACAACAAGCTGAAGAGTGCTGAACATCGTGCCGTGACAAACTTGAAAGTTGCCCGAACGACAGCCGCCTTCTTTATCAACCCATCTGATGATTGCATTATAGAGCCTGCTAAATCTCTTATCGGCACCGATGAGTCTCCGGTTTACAGGGCTTTCGAGTTCAAAGAGTTTTTGCTTAACTACATAAACATGGAGGGGAACTTTGAAAAAAGTGTGGAGCCTTTTAAATTACATGGTTGATCATTAATTTCCATAACTTTACCTCTTGTTATTGAATCAAACTGTACTTTATAATGATTATGGCAAAATCACTTTACTTTGAATTTGTTAGGGAATGTATTGGGTAACAAAATCCCAAAATAGTTACTATTTAGGATCAAAACATAAACCCCCCACTGTTTAAGTGGTCAATTGATTATGGTGTACAAGAATATAACATTTCCACTTTTTTCTTTAATATCCCAATGTCACCTTTAACGATATATATAAGAGGGATCTGCTCACAATAAGTAAGTGTCTGTTCATCCAATTTGGGCTCAGTTGGGCATCTTCTTTGACTCTTGTTGATATCAATTTTGAAACAAAAATATCTGTTCATGGATAAGCTTATTTCAAGCTGGTATAAGGATCAATCTCTGCCCGAATCTTTACAAATTCCCTTCAATGTAAGACCTGGCAAGCTGCTTGTTCCAAGGTGCAACACCGTGCCGGTAATCTATGTGATACCCTTGTCATCTTTTAAGAGGACTACATTGAGTTACGATCACTGTAGTTCAAGACTTCTGATTACCATCTTGGAAAAATTCACCTCTGGCATGATGTTCTAAGATACCCTCATCATTCTTTAGAGGACTACATCGAATTTTGGTGTCAAATGTCCCCCCGGTTACTGGTATTTATATGCCTAAAAACCGATTTTTCAGTTGCTTCAGGTTTATCGTTGGCCTAATGACTTAATAATAACTTTGCAGAGAGGTAGTAGCAACATATCAAATTGAAGCAAAGAAATTAGGACTAAGAATCCTTGAGTTGCTTTGTGAAGGCATAGGCATCGAACACGGGTACTTTGAACACGAACTAACCAAAGATCTGCAACTAGGGGCTAACCATTATCCACCAATCCCTGAACCAAGTTTAACTCCAGGAATTCCTACATATTTTGACCCTGATCTCTTAACCATCCTACTTTAAGGACATATAAGTGGCCTTCAGGTCTTAAAAGATGGCGAAAGGATCTGTGTTGAGCCTATTCCTAATGCATTTGTAGTTAACATAGGCTACCAATTACACGTATATATATATGTGTGTGTATGTATTTGTGGGTTATTTACAGGGTCATGAAAGGCTAAATTGTCTTACCATCAAGGTCAAATGTCAATCATGATCAATGATTCAATTAATAAAAACATTTACTATATTATGATTACTTCATCAAAAAAAAAAAAAACAGAATAAAATAAAAGAGTCTATACATATTATTATGATTATCTTCAAGTAGTTGCAGACTCATACATCATTTTGTGGGATTAATTTATACTAATTAGTCCTTTTCTGAAAAGGACTATTCAACTTATTTTTGTCCCTGGTATACATAATCTTGTATTTTTTCAATTGTCTAAGAATCCTATATGAACCCTTTAAATTGTTACTAATATTTCCGTCATGATCATCAAAAACAAGATAAAAATCTCAAAAAAACTTCAACATTCAAGTGATGGAGAAGCTTGTTTCAAGCTGGTTCAATAATAAAACCTTACCCCAATCCTACATATTCCCCCCCGAAACAAGGCCTGGTAACCATATCATTCCTAGGAGCAATGCCATTCCGGTAATCGACCTCGGCAACGCTTCGGCTCATGACCGAACCCTCGTAGTGCAACAGATTCTAAAAGCTAGCCAAGAGTTCGGATTTTTCCAGGTCAATGGCCCTTTTTTTTCTTTAGAAAATTACAAATACTCTTATTTTTGCAAGTCAAATTCAATCATATTGTTTCTTCTTGAAAAACAGGTAATTAACCATGGAGTTTCAGAAGACTTGATGAATGACACCATGAATGTGTTCAAGGAGTTCTTCGAGTTACCGGCCGAAGACAAAGCCGACCTTTATTCTGAGGAGTTCAATAGGCCTTGCAAGCTTTACACAAGCAGTGCTAACTATGATGGTGACAAGGTTCATCTATGGCGTGATAGTTTGAGACACCCTTGTCATCCTTTAGAAGAATGCATCAAAATTTGGCCTCAGAAGCCAACTAGATATAGGTACACTTACATTCATAATTGTTATTTGGGATAATATAACTTTTTGCCCCTGAACTTGACAACACCTTTGTACCTATAATTTTTTTTCACTTTGGTCCTTGAATTTAGCAACTAAACCATTTTGGTCCCTGAACTTGAATTCCATCAAGATTTGATGATATGACTAGTGTTACAGGAATAAGACCAGATTGAACAGATTGAGAACTTATTGACATAATGGTTCGAACAAAGGAGTTGAACTGATTAACTCGAAAACTACTTGAAATTGGTAAAAATCAAAAACCGATTAGTTGAAAAGGTTGAACCAGTCTAATAAAATTTATTATTTTTTAAATATTTTTAGATTTTTAATTGTTTATTTAGTTATTGTTAGTCTAATGATTTGACCGATTGAACTGATTGAATCGAGAATTGGTGGTCTGACCTATCCAACCACCGGTTCGATTATTAAAATCTTGAAAGTGGCATTCAACGGTTAGTTGCCAAGTTCAAGGGCATTAGCCCTTGTTATTTCCCCAATTCTCTTGACCTTGATTCCATTGCAGGGAAATTGTGGCTGCATATTCAATTGAAGCAAAGAAACTAGGTTCAAGAATCCTGGATTTGATTTCTGAAGGGTTGGGGCTTGATCTAGGGTACTTTGGTGATAAATTAAGTGAATCAGTTGTAATATCAGTGAACCATTATCCACCATGCCCTGATCCAAGCCTAACCCTTGGAATAGCCAAACATTGTGACCCTAGCCTCTTAACTATTTTGCTTCAAGGTGATGTGTTTGGTCTCCAAGTCCTCAATGATAGTAAATGGATTGGTGTTGAGCCTTTGCATAATGCATTTGTGGTTAACATTGGCCATCAATTAGAGGTACATTATCTTTCCACTTGTCTCAGCTCGACTTATGTTTGAATTTGATCCGAACTAACAATATGTTGGATTGGTGCATAGGTTGTTAGTAACAACAGGCTGAAGGGAGCTGAACATCGGGTGGTCACGAACTCGACGGTTGCTCGAACGACGGCCGCTATCTTTCTCAACCCGTCTGAGGATTGTATTGTAGAGCCTGCTAAATCTCTTATCAGGGCTGATGAGTCTCCGGCTTATAGGGCTTTTAAATTCAAAGAATTTTTGTATAATTATGTAACAATGGGGGGAAATTCTGAAAAAAGTTTGGAACCCTTTAAACGACATGGTTGATCAATAATGTTTAAACTATGGGCCATCTCTGCAAATTCTTCAAAGTTGGGGAGATGTATTGGGTAACAAAATCCCAAAATAGTTACTATTTAGGATCAAAAGAATAAATCCTCACTGTTTAAGTGATCAATTGATTATGGTGTACAAGAATAGATCATTTTCACTTTTTTCTTTAACATCCCAATGCCACATTTGACAATATATACATATGCACATATAAGGGATCTGCTGAAAAAAAAAGTAATTTTTGTTCCAATTTGGGTTGGTGATTTGCAAGATAAAAAATGAGTTAAATGGTGTCGGAGTTTGACCTCTGAAGCATCCTCCAATGAGAAAAAGGCACCTCCACCACCGGCTGCTTAATAGAGGGGAAGAAGGTTTAGTCTGGAAGCTTAGTTAGTTCAATTAATTGAGAAATCAAGGTTAGTAATCATGATTTTTGTGAACCCAAGCAATTTTTTTTTATTTGGAGTGAGGTTTTTGGCTTAGACCGAATGTAGAGAGGAGCAAGGATGCTTGCTGCAAACCCTTTTTCAATTAGTTTAATTCTAATGTTAGATAGTACCATGGGTTGAACTTTTCTTGTTGAGCATGTACAACTATATGTGTGATTGCTGAAATTTGAAGTGTACAAATGGCTTGGGTTTAAGGGTCTGTCAAATAAAAGAAAATTGATGCAAAGATTTCTCAAATGTGTCAAGGAGGAGGAGGGGTACGAGACAAGAGCAAGGAGCTTCATAAGGAATGAAGCATGAGCTGAACGTTTTGGTAAGTAATTTACTTATAAATAATGTTTCTTGTATATGCTTATATATATATGCATGATTGTTCAAGGCTGTTAATCTTGTTTAGTAAAAATGTATTCATTGTTCATGTATATGGCTTTATGTGTTATGGATAAAAGTTAGGTTAATGTTGCACCCTTCGAATTATATTGTATTCATAATTAAGAATTTTGCTAATTGGGAATGAAACATTGTAGATGTCTTGGTAAATGTGGATCTTTATTTTTGTAGACTTCTGAACTAGGAAAAGCATCACTTGAAGGAAATCCTACTTTTGTGATTATAAATATTTATATTGACCATGTCGAAACCACTTTTTATGGTTTAAAAAATGGGGATCGACTTTTAAAAATAAAATAGGGAGTCGCCACTGATCTTTTATTGAGGTTTGATCGGATCACCTTAAAAATAATTTTAGGTTTGCAAATTTTGAGAAAATAGGTTCGGGAGTCGATTACGCACGAGTAAGGGTTAGCACCCTCGTAACGCCCAAAATTGGTACCGAATTGATTGTTTAATGTCTTAGTGTCGAAATTTTGAAAATATTTTAAAATACGATCATTGGAAAAGGAAACTTGAATAAATTGGATTATGAGACTCACTTATTTCAAAGAAATAAATTGACACACTCAGTAAGTTAGAGTGCAACATTTTAAATCCTCGAAGTTAAATTTATCTTTTGACTTTTAAAATCTATGCATTTTGAGAAGGATATCTGATTATTTGGGTCAAATGAGAAAATCAAAACCCAGTAAGTTAGGGCTCGATTTCACAAAATTCCTAAATATCGAATATTGCATTTATTTTCATTTATTAGAGAAATTCTCGTCTCGAGAAAACAACATGTCATATCCAATGCGTTAGGACACAACGTGTCGAATTCCCGAGAATGAGCTTTTTATCCATGTTTTAATACATTTAAATTGAAAAATGATATTTGGTTATTTAAATTCAACAAGGAGAATTGAAGCCCAGTAAGTGAGGGCGCAATCCTCTCGAGAATCTTGGATACCAAATATTTGAAAACTCATGGATAAATCAATTTCGATATTTAAACCAAATACAACCCCTTAAACGAAATAAATGTGATTGAACGATAAATTAGACCCCGAGGTGATAATTCGCAAGTTAAAACGTATACTAACGAACGACAAACAATCAATAAGTACAAATGAGCAATACAAAACACATGAATACCATGATTTCATAGCACATATTATACAAACATTAACGACAATAGTAAAAATTGAATTGAAAGTTAATATAATGACATAAAAACAATACCATACATATAGAAATAACAATAATTTATCGTAAGTTAATGAGAAGATATAAAATAATATTATATGAGAGTTTTATTTATATGAAGAACTATTTAGAAAAAGCACCACAAAATATAAAGGAGAATTTTATAAATAAAATGAAATACGTTAAAATATGTACTAATAAAAAAAAATAATACAACATAACTTTTAGGTAATAATACTAATAATTTTAGAATAATAATGCACAATAACTTCAAAAATATGAATGCATAATACATGATGAAATAAAAAATAATAATGCATAATAGGTTTAAAATAATAATATGTGGTAAACTTAAAATATAGTACATAATAATATTATATGATAGATCTTATGTACAATAACTTTAAAGTAATACGAATATTAAAAATAATATTAGATTTAAAATTACCTATATAATAATGGGATAACGAATATTAAAAAGAAAATATAAAACAACTTAATAAGGGTCGAATTTTAATTTAAAGCAGAATTAAAGGTAACAAATGGAAATAAATCATAATGCGGGGGCTGAAACGAGATACGCGAATAACAGGGGGACCAAAAGGGAAATATTTTCGTCCCTCAAAACGCGGCACTTCGTTGCGGATCAAATCGAAACAAAAATGAAATAGAAGATTAAATTTAGAAAGGAAATAAAATAAAAGAGGTATCGAATTAAAACATTACGCAAAACAAGGAGGACTCGGCGCGCAATTACCCCTCCCCTACCAAACACGCGAATCTAGCCGCAGTTGGACCGGGTCATCGGGCACAGGCCTATACGGCACTGTTTTGGAACCACATGTCAGACTTCAAACGGTGCCGTTTTGGTATTGTTATTTAAACCAAGATTTCTTTTCAAAAACATTTGCAGCATGAAAAATAATATTAAAAAAAACTAAAATCTTTGCTAGGGTTTCTGCTTGTGGTTAAGGCTAGTGGGCTTAGGGTTAGGTGATTGGGTTGATTGGGTTGGGGATATTGGGCTAGGCTAGTGCATTTGGGCCTACTTGATTTAATTGGGTTTGTAATCTGGACATTATGTTTTTTTGGACCATTTTTTTATCTTATTTGGTTTATTTTACTAATGGGCCGGGCAAATTTGACCTATTACAGACCACATTCATGTTTCAATATTTATATTTGAGTTATGATTTGTTTCGGTTGTGAAACGGTGTGAATTCTTATTGTATTCGACGAAATTGAACTTAAATTATAATAAAATGTTTAGTAAAAAAAACATGGAAAAACTCATGAGTGTTGAAATGATGCTTATATATAGAGTGGCATGTACAAATGATTTAGTAGGGAAATGAAGCAAGTAGGTGGCAGCCTTGCCCTAATTTGAACCGTGGCCATCGAGGCCACTATAGCAACGTGGCAGCCTTGCCACCACTGAACCGTGGCAATTGAAGCCAGTATAGGAACTTGGGAGCCTTGCCATTGCTGAACCGTGGCATTTGAGGCCGCTATGGAGTCGTGGCAACTTTGCCACTATTGAACTGTGGAAATTAAGGTAATTTTTGAGGCCTTTATTTGACCGTGACAACCGTGTCACTACTGTATTTGCGGCCTTGGGGGGGGGGGTTCACTATTGTACCATGGGTCTAGTCATTATAGTACAATGGTCATTGAGATCCCTACAGAACCGTGGTGGTTTGGCATCCGTTCTTAGGTTGAATAGGCCACTCTTGGATCATATTCATGCATTTAAATGTAAAATTAGTATGGTGGTTGCTTTATTTGCGATAAACACGAATAAATCCTTGGTTATGTGGAAGTTAAAACCAAAGTTCTATACAAGGAAAAAATCTCTGTTTTAATAACCTTTTTATCTCCTTGGCATTAAATCTCTCATCCGATTCTTGAAATAAGAATAAAAATATGGTTTGGATCACTTGAGCGTGATGACTAATCTTCTTTACGTGGTTTCAGGTGGATCCGGTTTCTACTCAAAATAGATCGCTGCCAAGGAGTTGCCAGACCAAGCATGTGAGCAACAATTTTGTTATTCGGTTTGCACCCTTATAGTACTCTCGGGCCTAGTGATCAGATTCAGATGTACATACCATGTATTTATGATAGTTTTAGGTGCTGAGAGTTGGTTTTTGTTTATAAGTCGACTCACCCTTTTATAAAAAAATAAAAATTGTTACCTTCAAACTTCAACGATAGTAAGATCATATGACTAAAACTAATATTGCGCTTTTACTCCATTTTGCCATTTTAAACTATAACAAGTAATTTTTATGCTCAAATGATATTGCTAAATCTAATGATGTTGTATTAGTATATGTTCTCAACGAGTCAACGTTGTAAGGCAATAAATAGCTTAAATTTAAAATATTTACTCAAGTGGTTGGTTGTCTGGTGATTTAGGCTGTAACACAAACACTGTCCAGTTTGAGTTTTGACTCGAAATTTGAAGTTTGATACTCGGTTTGAGCTCAATCGAATATCTATTTTTAAGCTTGAGGTCAGCTCAAGATATAATCGAGCTACTCAAGCTTGAGCTCAATTAAGCTCGTTTGCTAATTTTTGTACTCAATCTCAAACTCAATAATTAAGCTTAAAGTTAATAATATAAATTAAGATCAATAAGGTAATTTAATAATATTAAAATATAAAATGCTCGATAAGACTCACGAGCCGTTCGAGTCGAGTATTACTAAGCTCGAATTCAACTTGACCGATAACTCGAACTCGGCTTGATAATTACTGAATAGAGTTTGAATTTTTTTCAAGTCGAATTGAAATAGCTTGTGAGCACCGATGTCTCATTTATATCCCTAAAAATGAATATTTATAAGCCTTGTGTCACTTGCCCTAATTGGTGCCAAAATTCAACCGTTTGTACTTAAGCATCTTTCCGCATGGTTCAAAAACGGCGCCAGGGCAAGCAAGGGACTTGGGTCCTTTGCCCCCTAAAATTGGCAAATTATTTTTTGTCTCTTGAAGTTATTGAAATTATAAGTTAATTTAATGGTAAAGTTACACTTTGGCCTCACAAAGATGAAAAATATTTAATTTAATCTGTTTAAAATTCTGAAATAACAAGCATATATAAAGATAAAATTGTACTTTGACCCCTTTAAAGTCTTATAATTTAATTTTAGCTCCCTAAAGGTAAACTTCTTCTAGCTTCTTCCCTATGAAGATAGTTTCTTGCTCTTTCATGAAGGCACAAGGAAGATACTTTGCCTAAGAGCTTTTGAGCTCTGTAGGAAAAAGTCCCTTACGAGACTTTTCAAGCTTATTCTCGTTATGCTATGAGCGGATAACTTTTATGGGTCTTTTTATGATTAACTAGCCGACTCATTGGTTCAATATTTATATTTGTTTAGACTTGAACACATTTGTATTGTCTTTGGATCTAGCACACATATTTTAAGTATAAACAATTCTCATAGCATTCAATCATGAGTTGGTTGAAGCAGAGACAGTGTGGGCTATTTAGGGTGACCATTATTGTAAAGTGTCAATTAACAGAGCAATTATTAGCTTATTTTTCCACTAAGAGCCCTCCTTCAACTCCAACTATCCCCAATTTTTTTTTAAAAAAAATCTATTTATGGATAAGCTTGTTTCAAGCTGGTACAATGATCAATCTTTGCCTGAATCTTACATATTCCCACCCCATGAAAGACCTGGCAAGCTACTTGTTCCTAGGTGCAACACCGTGCCGGTAATCGATCTCAGCGATACCCGAACCAATTTAGTTCACCAAATCTTGAAGGCTAGCCAAGAGTTCGGATTGTTTCAGGTTCTTCATCACCCAAAAAAAAGTAAATTAAATATCTAATTTCTTACAACTTAACTGCTTGTTCTTTAAACAGGTTGTTAACCATGGGGTTCCTCCAAATATCATGAGTGAAACCATGAGTGTTTTCCACAAGTTCTTCGAGTTACCTGCCGAAGACAAGGCAAGCCTCACCGTGTACACAAACGATCCAAAGAGATGCAAGCTGGTAACCAGCACTTTGGATTACGACCGCGAAAAGATCCACCTGTGGCGCGATGTTTTAAGACACCCTTGTCATCCGGACTGCATCGAATTTTGGCCTCGAAAGCCCCTTAGATACCGGTACTTAACGCTACGAAAGAATTTTTCGGTCTTATCACGTTTATCGTTGGCCTAATGACTTAAAATTAACTTTGCAGAGAGGTAGTAGCAGCATGTTCAATTGAAGCAAAGAAATTAGGATTAGAAATCCTTGAGTTACTTTGCGAAGGCATAGGCATTGAACATGGGTACTTCGAACACGAACTAACCGAAGATCTGCTACTAGGGGCTAACCATTATCCACCATGCCCTGATCCATGTTTAACTCTAGGAATTCCTAAACATTTTGACCCTGATATCTTAACCATCCTACTTCAAGAACATATAAGTGGCCTTCAGGTCTTAAAAGATGGGGAATGGATTGGTGTTAGGCCTATTCCTAATGCATTTGTAGTTAACATAGGCTACATATTACAGGTATGTATGTATGTATGTATGTATGGGTTATTTGCAGGGTAATGAATGGCTAATTTTGTGTCATTGATTTTACATATAGGTGATCAGTAATAATAAGTTGAAGGGTGCTGAACATCGGGTGGTGACGAATTCGAGCGATCATCGGATATCGGTCGTCTTCTGTATGAATCCGGCTGGTAATAGCAATATAGAGCCTGCGAAATCTGTGGTTACTGCAACAAATCCACCACTGTGTAGAGGTTTTCAATTCAAGGAGTTCCTGGATAATTTTTATTCCATGGAAGGGGATGCTGACTTAGCTTTACAGCCTTTTAAGCTGTAAAAAGCTTAAATTAATGATTGAATGAAACAAGTTAATTTTTTGTTATTAGATTATGTTATTTTATATTTATCGGTACATTGTATTTCATATGGAATCATTATATTTTCATCTTCTTTATAGCTTGTTTGAGAACTTTGATTCCATTTTTATGCTTGAATGTATATATATATATTTTCCAATTAAATGAATTAAGGTACCAATCACATAACCATAATGATTTAACCGGTTAAAGCAATCAAATTACTTCATCTTGTATGAGAAGTCAGAGTATATTTATAGGTATAATATAAATATAAATATATATATATATCAAAGCAAGTATAATGTAAATAAATATAAAGCATAATAAATGAAGAATCCGAAAAAAACACATACAAAGTATGTATACTAAAATTCAAACACTGTTGTAATCATCTTTTAATTTGTAAATTATAATATGTACAATAATATAACTTCAAATTGTCATAATTATACACAAACCTTATTCATTTTACATTTTAAAAAATGAATGAATTAATTTCATGAGTAAATATAATTATTTATTTCATATAAATGTAATTATTGATTTATGTGATTTAAGTAAAATTACGTATAAATTTAGATCATTATAATAATAAAACCCACAAACAAGATTGCATGATAAATAAATAATTTTTGAAATAAACCAAGAAAAATCTTCAATCCTTTTTGTTGGAAACTTCCGACGACTTGTTTCTGTGAAACATGTTCAAATAACAATTAGAATAATCGATTTAGAGCAGTGAAAGTATATCTTGTTTTATTTTCAATTTGAATATCATCTGTATAAGGAACGAGCAAGTAAAATAGAGAAGATTAAACACATAAATATTTACGTGAAAAACTCCTCCAAAGAGGATAAAAATTACGAGTAAAGGAGGCTTCACATTTTCACTAAATGAGTAAACAAACGAGAGTATAATATAAAAAAATAAACCTAAATGTACTAAACATACAAACTCAAATCCTGAAAATAAAACCCTAACTCGAGAATAAAATTCTCCCCATAGTTACCACGAAAACCCTCACCAAAATTCATCTGCGACTACATCTTGTCATCCCCAAAAGAAAAGTCATGTAGTACTATATCTTTAATTGCCTCTTAATTGTCCTCTTAAAATAGAGATTGTCCTCTTAAAATAGAGATACAATGTCATTTTTAATAGGCTAAGATTAGAGGTCTAGTCATACTAAAATTTCCTTGGAGTAATCATAAACAGAGTTTAACTGGAAGAAGAAACTCGATTTATGTGGGGACACGTCGCAACATCCCATTTGCATTGTTCGTCGTCGTAACATTGAGAAACTTCTTGTCGTGACGTCACCATCTGTTCGACCGAAAATACAAAGTACACCCCATAAAAAATAATACTAATTATTTATATTAAGCAACAAATGGAGTTCTGTTGAATATTTTTCAGGAAACTAGATTTAAAAAGAGTTTTAATTCTCTTTCATACGACAATAGTTTTTAAGAATAATAAGTTTAACTTTAACTAGGATTTCTTGTTATCTTAAACGATAAGTTATTGATAAAATTTAATTTAAGTAGGAGACTTATTAGTCATGGAACTTATCATGTTTACTTGATTAAACTTGATGAATACGACTAATGTTATCCTAAATCGAAAAAAAAATTAAAAGAAATAAGAAATTACCTTCTCCAAACTAGTTTAGAAGAAGAAAAAAAGCTGTAATACCCCAAAAATTACTACAGTAAGAAAGTAAGATAATATCATTGATATAATAAAATAAGAAAATAAAGTGATAAAAAGGGTAATATTGAGTTATGTCAACATTGGGAAGTATATTATGACATATTAATTCAAGAAAGGATTAATTTGCAAAATTGAGAAAAGTTTTGTTGCCGAAGAGTAAATACTTAAAATTTGAGGGGTTAAAGTGTAAATACGAAAAAAGTTGAAGGACCAATAGTGTAAATATTTTAAGGGTGGAATAATCTAGAAGCTAAGGAAAATGGATGAATTAGGACCAAATTGAAAAGGTGAAGAATTTTGAGGGACTAAATTGCAATTTTACCAAATTAAGTGATGACTCAAGGATAGAATTTCAAAAGATTATAAAGGGAAGAATGGTCAAATAGAGAGAGAGAATTCTAGAAGGTAATGATGATGTTTGTGATATTTTTAATTAATTAATTAGATAAATGTTATTTAATTAATATTTTATTAAGATTTTCAGTATTATTTTATTATTAAATGATTAATATAAAAGGGAGGAAAGATGATGAAAAAATTATCATCTTTCCATGCAACCAACGTTAGAAGAGAAGAAAGAAAGTTTTGTTTTCTTTACAATTTGGTCCTTTCACCAAAAATTCACTATTTTCACCTAGAAATCAAAAGAATTTCCATAGCTTCCAAGAGAGAAAAATAATAAGGAGACAATAGGGAGCTAGAATGTCAGGTTAGATTCAAGAAATAGAAGCTGGAAGAGAGAGAAAATCAAGTTAAAGATTGAAATCAATAGCACAAGGTAAGAACATCAAGATTTCAATATATTTTTAAGTTTGTTATTGTTGAAAAAGCATGAGAATAATGTTATAGTAGAGTTTTCTTAAATAAAGTTGTAAGAGCCCATTTTTGCCCGGAGCCCGAAACCAACACAAACCCAAATAAATCTCAGCCCAAATACCAATTAAAATCAAACACAAAATAAAAGCATAAACCAGGCCCAAATACAAACTAAACTCTAGCCCAGCAGAATGAAAAATAAGCAGCAACCAACCCTAGGGCGCGCCGCACCTCTGCCCAAGCCCCAAATGCCGCGTGTTCTTCTGACCAGCCGCCACTCGCATGCCCATTGCCACCGCCGTTCGCCTATCACCGACCCCTGACATTTGCAAAACGTGCAACACGCAACAGAAAGAAGCAACCAAATCACAAAACAACAAAAAATAGACATCAAAGAGTTGTTTAGATCGGCTATAAAACTAAAAATCAGAGACTTGTAATTTTTCCTTTTTTTTACGCACATGAAGCAATAAAAAAAATAGATCAGAAATTCGGAAAGGTTGATTAAAATCATTTATTGTTTCCTATTTTTTTTCGTTCTTTTTATTTGTTTTTTTACAAATCTATTTTGAACAAAAAAACTAGAAATAAGAAAAGGGTTTTGAAATACCTGTTCCTCGCGGTGCGCCACCGTTGGAGGCCTCCTCCGTTCGACGAGTCGCCGGAGCCACTAAGGTTTCGTTCAGGGCTTGTTGAGAAAAGAAACTGCGAGGCCGAAAGGCCATTTTCTTTCCTTTTCCTCTCATTTTAGTTCAAAAAACACCCAAATCGGGTTTGTGTGTAAAAGGAACGATTTAAAAAAAAGGGATTTCAGACGTTTTTCGCCTTCCGGCGCGGTGGCGCTATGGTGGAGCCACCCCGAATGCTCGCCGGAGCCTCGGACCGGAGAAGGGGAAGAGTTGAGAGAATAGAAGCTTTTTTTTTCTATTTTTTTAAAAACATAATGGCTGAAATGGGGTTTGAAAAAAAATTTGGCCTTTATAATATTATTAAACGGCGCCGTTTTGCTTAAAGTGTATTGACGTCAAAACGACGTCGTTTCATTGGCTCTGACCCGCGACTCGACCCCCTACATAGCTGGGATCCGCATGTTGCGCCTAGATGGATAATTTGTGCCCTTGGTCCCTCTGCATTATTGTTTTGTTTTAATTTAATCATTCTGCTTGTTTCTTTATTTTTTTTATTTGGCCCCACAAATTTGCTGCATGTTCCAATTTAGTCCGCACATAAACATTGCACTTTAGGACTTGGGCATATTGCCCAATCAGTCCTTCGCACTTTGCGCGTGCTTCATTTCAGCCCCCTGAACCTTTTATTTGCAATTTAAACTTCGATTTTCGGCCGAATTTCAATTCGGTCCCTGACCTGTTTTTATTATTTCTTTTTTATTTTGTTTATTTCTTGTTCTTTTAGTATTCCCATTTATATATTTTTTAAATAGTTTCATTAAATAATTCAATTAATGTTTTTTTGTATTTGCTCATTTTTCAATTTTAAATCAAACTTACACCATTATTTATGTTATTTATTGTTCATTTTTTTATATATGTGTATTGATTTGTATATTTCATTTATGTCATTATTATTATCATTTCATTATCTAGTTATGTGCCAATTTTCAAATATTTTTTTAACTTTTAGATTCTTTAGTGTTATCTTAATCATTATTATTGTTGTTGTTGTTATATGATTACTTGTATTATTATTCATGTATGTTAACATTAGAACTTTTAAATATCAAAATATTTGTATTTTTATGCGTATTATGCTACGGTTATTTAAATGTATGTTGTATAGCCATGTATGATTCCTTTTGTGTGTTAAATGATTCTATTAAAAGCATAATGAATTAAACTTTTTTATTTCATTATTCTTTTACTCAAGTTCGTAACACATTTCAAGATAAGGCAATGTTTTGCGTTTTAGAAATTCGAGAAATAGTACCCTAACTTACTGGGTCTCAATTTTCTCGTTGAACCTAAATAGCAAAATATCCTTTTAAATTTCCAAACACACAAAATTTCAAATAGATAAAGGCACTATTCCGTATTTAGAAAATTCGAGAAATCGTGCTCTAACTTACTGAGCCTCAATTTTTCTCGCGTTGGACCTAAATAACCGAATGTCCTTTTAAAATTGAAATGAATGAGGTTTAAATAAAAAGTGAAATGCAAACTTACTCTCAAAATATGAGATGCCGGGTCCTAACTTACTAGGTGTGACATCTTGTTACTTCGAGATAAGGAGGCATTTTCCATTTTTGATTTAATTAAAACATTTTAAAATAACATAATATAAAGAGGGATTGTATTTTTAAATTCTTTAAAGTTTTCAATCTTTGACATTAAGACATTAACTAATCAACTAGGTACCAATTTTTGGGCGTTACGAGGGTGCTAATCCTTCCTCGTACGTAACCGACTCCCGAACCCATTTTTTCTGAATTTCGTGGACTGAAATCGTTGTTTTAATAAAATCAAATCGTTTGTTAAAAACAACCACTCTTCAGGGTGATCCGATCACACCTCATCAAAAAGGATTGGTGGCGACTCCCGTTTTCGTTTTCGTTTTCAAAAACCAAGTCAACCCATTTTCATCAAAAAAATGGTGTCAACAGCTTGTCGACTCCACTGGGGATGAAATTTGTGAGTCAAGCCACGTGTTGATTACTTTTTGTCTTTTTGTCGAAAATCAAGAATTTAATTTAAATTTACGATCCGTTCATTGCATTTGATTCGTCTTTATTACGATCTTCATCATTGTGCTTTTATAGTTGTTGTGTTGGTTTAAGTCTTGATATATTTATGAATTGCATTGCATGACTGTTGGTCACACCTTTTAAGTGGGAGTGAAAAGCTATTTCCTTCATGAGGTCTTCGCCTCCGTGCAGGATAGCGGATCGCTTTCGGGATACATCCGTACCTATGTCTTCGTGAGATTTTCATCTCCGTACAGCCATAGGGAAATGTATTCTCCTAAACCGAACTCGGTCCGTATGAGCCTATAATGGGTGAGGATCGAGGAATCTGCTGGTTCGGGTACCTTCGCTTTAGAGCTAAACCACATGTAGAAGACTTTAAGAGCCACCCTAGGTAGAACCACTTCAAACCCCTAGTGGTCACCCGAATAGGTGTTCTATTTATTCTTGCTTGCTTTTGCTTTGTACTAACCTGTTGTCTTTTTGGTTATGATTGCATTGCATTTTCATCATAAAAAGAGGTGTTGATTCACATTCGGTTGTTAAATAGAGAGCTTGTCATAAGGAAATGAGTTTCTTGATAAAGTGGATAATAATACGGTTGTCCGAATATGGTCCAAGAAAACGTGAGAAGAGAAGGATGATAGTTTAATAGAGGAATACACAACCATTGCTCCGTTGCCCGAGAATACAAGTTGACAAGGATTATTCGAGAGCCGTTGAACTTTCTTAAAAGAGAAGCCGACGAGCATCACGAGGATAAGTGAGCAACGAGTCACGGCCCGGATCAAGTAAAAAGGAGATAGAAGAGACGTCCCTTTTGAAGAGTTCGTGAGACTTATCTTAACGCTCGAATGAAGAAGAGGATCGAATGACTCCGCCTATGAGGGCAAAACCGTATATATATCTGCTTTATGTAAAGAGATTTGTTTTCTAGTAAAGTTGTTCTAATATAATTGAACCAAGAATCAACATCTCTTTTTGCATTCATTTCATGCATTTTCATTACATTGCATCATATGCATTGGATTTTTACAAAATGACCCAAATTAATAGTAGAACTACGGTACCCGTCGCAAAACAAAAGCAACGGATCAGATATTAGAAAGACTGGAACAATTGCAAAAGGAGATGTAAGATCAGATGCAAGAAAAACTAAATAAAATGCAGCAATACATGGAAGAATCCCAAAGAGATTTGTTAAGTCATTTAAAGCAGTTAATGGCTGGGGAGTATGATAAGGGGAAGAGCCTTGCAGTTAATCTTGGAGATGATCATGAAGACCCTACCTATCCACCGGGTTTCACTCCGACTAATACCCAGGCACAACTGGAGGCAAATCCACAATGGGCACCCTTACCCCAACAATATCAGGCCGGCGCCTCAGCTCCGGTGAATTACCGAATAGGCTCAGGTTCAAATACGATGGACAATCCAACTAATCTTGTAGTTCCTGATTTAGATGAAATGGCAGAAATAGAAAAAGCAAGAGTGGATCTGCCAAAACATCTAGAAGACCGGTGTAAATGGCTAGATGAGAAGTTTAAAGCCATGGAAAATGCTGAGTCCCATCGAGAAATAGACGCTAAAGATTTTAGCTTGACACACGATTTGGTCCTCCCTCCTAAATTTAAAATGCCGGAGTTTGAGAAGTATAACGGGACAAGTTGTCCTGAAGCTCATATCACTATGTTCTGCCGAAGGATGACGGGATACATCAACAATGATCAACTATTGATTCATTGCTTCTAAGACAGTTTGATCGGGTCAGCGGTAAGATGGTACAACTAATTAAGCCGGGCTAACATCCACTCATGGAAGGATTTGGCACAGGCTTTTATGAAGCAGTACAGCCATGTGATGGATATAGCACCTGATTGAATCACATTACAGAACATGGAAAAGAAGCCAAGTGAGAGCTTCAGACAATATGCCCAAAGATGGAGACAGATCGCGACACAGGTTCAGCCATTTCTTTTGGAGAAAGAAACCACGATGCTTTTCATCAACACTTTGAAAGCACCGTTCATTAACCACATGTTAGGAAGTGCTACCATGAGCTTCTCAGATGTAGTGATGTCTGGTGAAATGATTGAAAATGCAATAAGAAGAGGGAAGATAGATGCGGGAGAAGGCATCAAGAGATCAACCCCAAAGCACAAAGACAATGAGGTGAACAACACGAGTACATATAACAAGGGTTATTCAAAACTAATCACGGTGAATCAGCCAAGAAAAATGGTCGCTAACCAACAAGGCTCATTGAGACAAGAACCTGGAGTGAAACTAGGTACTGAGAAGTTCCAGTTCACACCAATTTCGATGTCATATAAAGAGCTGTATCAAAATTTATTCGATGCGTATGTTGTTTCCCTTCCTACTTAAAACCCCCACAACCTCCGTATCCAAAGTGGTATGATGCGAACGCACAATGTGACTACCATGCAAGAATTACAGGGCACTCAATAGAGAATTGCATCACCTTCAAACAGCTAGTTGAAAAACTCATCAACATGGGTATTGTCAAGTTGGGTGACTCATCTACTGCAGAAAATCTGCTACCCAATCATGATTGACAATAAGGTGAATGCGATGTATGAAGAGATGTTGGAAAGTGTTCACATCAATGACATGCATGAAGACACCACTGAAGAAGGGACCTTGTTAGATGTCTGCCCTTATAAATTTGGAAGTATTCTAAATAAATCAGACTGTAAAAGAAGTCTCTATAGTATTTAGAGCCTACTTAGAGTAATATTCAAAACAAACTTGTTGCTTTTAGCCTAGAAGCAATAAGAACTCTTTTGTGAAATAGGCTCATGTGTGAAAGTCGTTATTTTAATGAAATGCATCTTTGCGATCATTTTTGAGCCAATATTCTTTCATTATTTATGAATAATTATTTTTAATCTTTCATTCTTTCTTCCAAATCATTCATTCATTCATAATCATACTGTGCAGACAATTATTCTTAAATTCATACATTCTTTGTATATTCTCTTGTACCTACAATAGGTTCCCAGATATCAATGACATGAGTGACGCTGCTACAGACTCAGAATCTCCATTTGAGCGAGGCATGTGTCTAGAGGGATCTCATGACTTCGAAGATGACATGTATTGTAGCCTATTTTTGGACTTATTAAGGATGGTAGAACGATATGGAAAATAGATCCTACCCTACAAAGAATTAATAAAATCCATGACTTCTCCCTATGTGGGGCATGAAGGTTGTTGGGTCGATCTCACCAAAAGAGCCTGGCGGTCATCAGTTTATCTTCACGGGAAGAAGCCACTTCATATGCCAGTGTCACAAAGTCGACAGTAAATTTTTGGAAAAATCATGTCAGCATGAAAAGTCGAAAAGGATCATATCTGACAATGCACTAAATTTGAACAAGAACACGATATCAGAAGTTTGCAGTCTGTTCAAGATTAACACCATATCGCCAAAAAAGGATGGTGGCAAAAAAAACTCTGCCGGGGCAACGCCCTCTTTTTGGGCTTATCGTGGTTTCACCTATTGAGGTCGAGATTTCCTTCTCTTTGAGTTTTTGGATCCAATCCTAATTGAAGAGGAATGTTCAAAGTTTTCCATCATGGTCAAATGCACCAAAAGTAAATGATGCGAGCTCACGAAAAGTTCGTCCTAGAGAATTCCATAAAGAGGGATCTGGTATTGAGGAAGATCATTCCCATACAAAAAGAACTTTATGCCAAGATGAAAAGGACCTTGTGTGGATGGCCTTATTTGGAAAAACATCAATCTTGATCAGAAATGATAGCAAGGACATGCCTAATCCTGTGAGTTTAGATGCAATCAAAGAATATTTTAAAAAAAAAGAAGAAAAAAAAAATAAAAAGGAGAGGCCAAGGCGAAAACCTGCAAAGGGCGCCTTGAAACCAAAAGGGCTTGAGTTGAAAACCCGAAAAGGGTGACTTAAATTTTGGATCAAATTGGGGCATGAGGTGATCAGAGCAGCTCAAATTTTAATTAGATCGGGACATGTGATGATACCTGAATCAACAGGAAAGGGTAGGCAACATCTTGGGGCATCGACAAAGTCCTGTAGATCTCCTAAACACATGTCAAACTCAGAAAGGTCTTCAGAAAGTTTGTACAGAGAAGTTCAAGCTGCGATATCTGGGGCACCTAACCTTCATACTATTTGTATTAATTTTTTTGATTGATTCTTGGAATACTTCATTCTTTTTCAAGATACGTGTTCCCAATTAATTCCCCTTTTATTCTTACTATCCTTGATAATTTATTCATTTTGAGCTATGCTTCCAAATCAATTTTATTTTTATCCATTGTTATGATATTTTTGCAAGCATATTGTATTGGAATAATGATTAATGGACTAATAAAACTTTCACAATGGAAGTTTTGCATATTACTCCAAAAAGTTTCTAAATAATACAGAAACTTGAAACAAGACTATTGTTTAGAACGCGCCAAATTTAAAGGATGGAAAACTGAGAAGAAAGAGTCTAAATTAAGACTTTCTCTTTGGATTTTGTTGTCAAAAACATTGATTGAGGAAAATGACAAGATGTCGTATCGGTAATAAAGCTTCAATAAACAAGCAAGCAATAACTGCTAGGCAATAGGAAGAGGTTTCTTCGGAGAAGAATTTCTCCATTTTGTGCATGAGCATTTGGTATGACACCATTAGAATGGGGTAAAGGACCAAAGAGCTTCACATTCTGTATCCTTGAATTGCGATAGGAGAAGATTGAAAAAAGCTATATTTTTCTACCCTTGGGTTACAGTGGAAGATTGATGGTACAAATTTTATGTCCCAGTGGATTGAACTTTGATGGGGCAATCGGATTAAGTGTTTCTTCAGATATGTCAGTCGAACAAGAAGGCGTTGTAGCACGTCAGTGATAAAACTTTAATAAGCTTTGGCATGATGATAATCTAAGCATTAAGGAATCATTTTCATGACATTTTGTATTCATTCAAATGTCATTCATACACATCTAGTTAGGAGCATTTGATTCATTCTGATCATGTCATCCTAATCACTAGAAGCAATTAGGTTCATAAAACAGATTGTACAGGTCATGTTCCCTAGAGAACAGATCATTGAAGATTACAGATCTTATCTCCCTAAGCAGTAGTGGAGCAGATCGAAGATGGTAGATTTTACCTCCCTGTGACTACAGTGGAGTACATTGAAGCCGATAATTCTATCTCCCTGGTTGGTAGTGGAATAGATTGAAGATTACAGATCTTATCTCCCTAAGCAGTAGTGGAGCAGATCGAAGATGACAGATTTTACCTCCCTGTGACTACAGTGGAGTACATTGAAGCCGATAATTCTATCTCCCTGGTTGGCAGTGGAATAGATTGAAGATTACAGATCTTATCTCCCTAAGCAGTAGTGGAGCAGATAGAAGATGACAGATTTTACCTCCTTGTGACTACAGTGGAGTACATTGAAGCCGATAATTCTATCTCCCTGGTTGGCAGTGGAATAGATTGAAGATTACAGATCTTATCTCCCTGAGCAGTAGTGGAGCAGATCGAAGATGGCAGATTTTACCTCCCTGAGATTACAGTGGAGTACATTAAAGCTAGTAGTTCTATCTCCCTGGGAAACAGTGGAATAGATTGAAGATTACAAATATTATCTCCCTAAGCAGTAGTGGAGCAGACAGAACCATAGATCTTATCTCCCTAAGCAGTAGTGGAGCAGATCGAAGATGGCAGATTTTACCTCCCTGAGATTACAGTGGAGTACATTAAAGCTAGTAGTTCTATCTCCCTGGGCAACAGTGGAATAGATTGAAGATTACAAATATTATCTCCCTAAGCAGTAGTGGAGCAGACAGAACCATAGATCTTATCTCCCTAAGCAGTAGTGGAGCAGACAGAACCACAGATCTTATCTCTCTGAAGTTGCAGTAGAGCGGATCGCACCTAGTCTTATCTCCCTAAGCAGTAGTTGAGCAGATCGCATCAAGTCTTATCTTCCTAAGCAGTAGTGGAGCAGATGAAAAAAACCAATCCTATCTCCCTGAAGTTGCAATAGAGCGGATTAAAACTACAGATCTTATCTTTCTAAGCAGTAGTGGAGCAGATCGCATCAAGTCTTATCTCCCTAAAGTTGCAGCGGAGCAGACTAAAACTGCAAATCTCATCCTTATGGATTTGCAACAGAGTAGATTGAAGTCATATCTCTCTAAAGAGGCCGTGAAGAGGATTGAAGAAAAAAGACGCAGTGGACTAGAATGAAGCTATCTGAAGAAGAAAAGCACTAAGATGTCAAGACTCGGCGAGACCGGGCAAAATTGGTCTTTCTTAGTCTTTTCTCTATTCTTGTTACATGACAATGAGCAAAGAGGGGCAGCTGTAAGAGCCCATTTTTGCCTGGAGCCCGAAACCAATACAAACCTAAATAAATCTCAGCCTAAATACCAATTAAAACCAAACACAAAATAAAAGCATAAACCAGGCCCAAATACAAACTAAACCCTAGCCCAGCAGAATGAAAAAACAAGCAGCAACCAACCCTAAGGCGCGCCGCACCTCTGCCCAAGCCCCCAATGCCGCGTGTTCTTCTGACCAGCCACCACTCGCATGCCCATTGCCACCGCCGTTCGCCTATCACCGACCCCTGACATCTGCAAAACGTGCAACATGCAACAGAAAGAAGCAACCAAATCACAAAACAACAAAAAATAGACATCAAAGAGTTGTTTAGATCGGCTATAAAACTAAAAATCAGAGACTTGTAATTTTTCCTCTCTTTTTTACGCACACGAAGTAATCAAAAAAATATATCAGAAATTCGGAAAGGTTGATTAAAATCATTTATTGTTTCCTATTTGTTTTTCGTTCTTTTTATTTGTTTTTTTACAAATCTATTTTGAACAAAAAACTAGAAATAAGAAAAGGGTTTTGAAATACCTGTTCCTCGTGGTGCGCCGCCGTTGGAGGCCTCCTCCGTTCGACGAGTCGCCGGAGCCACTAAGGTTTCGTTCAGGGCTTGTTGAGAAGAGAAACGACGAGGCCGAAAGGCCATTTTTTTTCCTTTTCCTTTCATTTTATTCAAAAAATACTCAAATCGGGTTTGTGTGTAAAAGGAACGATTTAAAAAAAAAGGATTTCGGACGCTTTCCGTCTTCCGGCGCGGTGGCGCTATGGTGGAGCCACCCCGAATGCTCGCCGGAGCCTCGAACCGGAGAAGGGGAAGAGTTGAGAGAATGGAAGCTTTTTTTTTCTATTTTTTGTAAAAACATAATGGCTGAAATGGGGTTTGAAAAAAAATTTGGCCTTTATAATATTATTAAATGGCGCCGTTTTGCTTAAAGTGTATTGACGTCGAAACGACGTCGTTTCATTGGCTCTGACCTGCGACCCGACCCGCTACATAGCTGGGATCCGCGTATTGCGCCTGGATGGGTAATTTGTGCCCTTGGTCCCTCCGCATTATTGTTTTGTTTTAATTTAATCCTTCTACTTGTTTCTTTATTTTTTTTATTTGGCCCCACAAATTTGCTGCATGTTCCAATTTAGTCCGCGCATAAACACTTCGCTTCAGGACTTGGACATATTGCCCGATCAGTCCTTCGCACTTTGCGTGTGCTTCATTTCAGCCCCCTGAACCTTTTATTTGCAATTTAAACTTCGATTTTCGGCCAGATTTCAATTCGGTCCCTAACCTGTTTTTATTATTTCTTTTTTTATTTTGTTTATTTATTGTTCTTTTAGTATTCCCATTTATATTTTTTAAAAAAAAATAGTTTCATTAAATAATTCAATTAATGTTTTTTTGTATTTGCTCATTTTTCAATTTTAAATCAAACTTACACCATTATTTATGTTATTTATTGTTCATTTTTTTATATATGTGTATTGATTTGTATATTTCATTTATGTCATTATTATTATTATCATTTCATTATCTAGTTATGTGCCAATTTTTAAATTTTTTTTGAACTTTTAGATTCTTTAGTGTTATCTTTATCATTATTATTGTTGTTGTTATATGATTATTTGTATTATTATTCATGCATGTTGACATTAGAACTTTTAAATATCAAAATATTTGTATTTTTATGCGTATTATGCTACGGTTATTTAAATGTATGTTGTAGAGCCATGTATGATTCCTTTTGTGTGTTAAATGATTCTATTAAAAGCATAATGAATTAAACATTTTTATTTCATTGTTTTTTTACTCAAGTTCGTAACACATTTCAAGATAAGGCAATGTTTCGCATTTTGAAAATTCGAGATATTGTACCCTCTGGGTCTCAATTTTCTCATTGAACCTAAATAGAAAAATATCCTTTTAAATTTCCAAACACACAAAATTTCAAATAAATAAAGGCACTATTCTGTATTTAGAAAATTCGAGAAATCGTGCTCTAACTTACTGAGCCTCAATTTTTCTCGCGTTGGACCTAAATAACCGAATGTCCTTTTAAAATTGAAATGAATGAGGTTTAAATAAAAAGTGAAATGCAAACTTACTCTCAAAATATGAGATGCCGGGTCCTAACTTACTGGGTGTGACATCTTGTTACTTTGAGATAAGAAGGCATTTTCCATTTTTGATTTAATTAAAACATTTTAAAATAACATAATATAAAGAGGGATCGTATTTTTAAATTCTTTAAAGTTTTCAATCTTTGACATTAAGACATTAACTAATCAACTAGGTACCAATTTTTGGGCGTTACGAGGGTGCTAATCCTTCTTCATACGTAACCGACTCCCGAACCCGTTTTTTCTGAATTTCGTGGACCGAAATCGTTGTTTTAATAAAATCAAATCGTTTATTAAAAATAACCACTCTTCAGGGTGATCTGATCACACCTCATCAAAAAGGATTGGTGGCGACTCCCGTTTTCGTTTTCGTTTTCAAAAACCAAGTCAACCCATTTTCATCAAAAAAATGGTGTCAACAAAAGTCTTATGTTCTCGATATATTAGTGAAGGGAAATAAGTGAAAATGATGGGAAATATTATAGAGAAAGAGAATTAGAGAGTTATAAACTTAGTAATCAACATCTTGCACTAAAACAGTTTCGGACAGCAGCAGTAGGTTAACTTTAAAAAAATCACCATAAATTGTGGAAATCGAATTAGAGGATGAAAAAATATGGAATTAAAAATTATTAAGTATAGTTTCTCATAGAAGAAACGATGTAAGTAATGAAATTGTAAATCATGAGATATAATAAATTTTGTGAGACAAGGTCAGAATGAATTCGGGTTCCCCTGTTCTGACTTTGGAAAATCATCAAAAATTGAATAAAAATAATTAGAGGCTTAAATTTATATTTTTAAAATCCTTAATGAGTCTATTTTCAATTGAAAGAAACGGAAATATCATCCAAATTCTGTACAAAGAGATAATTATTTTTTACTGAAGAGGGGTCGGAACTGTCAAACAGTGAAATAGGAGAAACTTTAAAGAATAAACTGTACTTATTGGCTAAACGAAAAATTTTGAAAATCTTATGGTAAGAATATATGTGAGTCTAGTTTCATAGGAATTTAGCTTATCTTAATTTGGAGTTCCGTAGCTCAAGATATAAATAATTTAGTGACTTTGACTCAAGTGGACAACTTTGAATTAATATATAAATAAATGGTGGAATTATAGATAATGTTACATATAAGCATATTATACATTAAGGATGTGGAATGGAGAGGAGGAGGAGGAAAATAAATGATTATTCAACTAGCATGAGTTCTCATTAAAAATGGTCAATTTGCATGTTTTAGGTTCAATGACTAAATTGAATAAAAGTAATATTTTAAGGGTAAATTGGTAAAAATGTCCAAAAGTGACCAAATTGCATGAAATGAATTGTTTTATTATTTAAATTAATAAATTGAATGAAATATTAATTTATATCAAGATTGGGTGGAAATTCAAGGAAAATAGTAAATTACCAAAACGTCCCTAAATTTTGATATTTTTGCAATTTAGCCTGGTAAGTTCGTGTAACTTGAATTATATTCTTAAATGATTGAAATATATATATTGGATTGAGAAATTGATTTGAATTGTGAACATGAGAAATTGTGAATTGAATGAAATGGCAATGAAACTTTGAATTACATGAGTAAATATCGGGTCTCGTAGGCCCTATTTGTTATGAATATAATATTTCGAGAATATGTTGTAAAGAATTATAAAAGCACGTTAATAATTTAAAAGTTTTAATTCGAATGAAATTTTGTAACTCGGTTTAATACGTAAGCAAATGTATGTCTTCTAGTAATGCCCCGTACCCTATTCCGGCGTTGAATACGGGTAAGGGGTGTTACAATGTGACATCGCCAGATTCGGTCATAACGTTTAGACCGGATTTGAGGTCTTACAAAAGCCTTTTAAAACTATTAATGCATCATTAATGAAATCACATGTTGGCATAAAGAAACATAATTAAGCCTCCAAATTCAGCCCATATGATATAAATTTACTTTAAAAGTACTAACTTGTTACTTGAATTCATGAACTCTTTCAATAATAATTTGTTTATAAACATTTAAATGACCTAATTCTTTATGCCTCGGTAGCGAATTTAGGGGTGACAAGGACTTATACTTTCTAAAATGGAATTTTTTTTTATTTAAACTCATTTAAAATTTTAAATTAGTAATAGTAAAATTATATTTTAGTCCTCAAAATAATAAAATCTTGATTTAACCTTTTAAAAATTATAAAAATATAAATTATTAAAATAATAAAATTACAATTTTATTATCATAAAAATATATAATTTAATTTCAACCCCTAAAAAACAACCTTCATATGAAGAAAACTTTCGTGGGTTGAAAATTTTATCATAATCCATTAAAAATAAAAATTCATGTAATTTTACTCCATGCACGCATCATCAAAATCGTCATAATCTCCGGTCACTAAAACTAATAATCATTAAAAACCGTCGGATCACAAACAAAAGTTTCTATTTTTGGTCTAACTAAAATATACCCCAAATTCCCAAATCGTGACATAAAAATTGCAAAAAATAAAATAAAAATGGAAACACTATTATTAGTTAAATTATAAGACTTTCTAGAAAGAGATATTTTAGTGACGATATGGTGGATAAAGATTCATGCACTTACCTCGTCGCTGTTAAGTCACGTGGGAAGGAGTGTAGAGTACAATTGTTTGGCCAAAAACATGCTATATGCCAATACCACCATCTTATAAACTTACCTAAATTAGCCCACTTTCCTACCTATTTGAATATTTATTTTTTATATTCATTTAATATATGTAAAATAATTGAAAAAAATGTTAAAAATACTATAGAGACCCTTGTATTAGGAGTAGATTGTATTTTGCTTTCTTTACTAAAAAAGGGGGTAAATTAATTCTTTAATGTTAGATCAAATAGCAAATTGATCATTTCTGTTAAGAACTGGTGTGACTGACAAAATAATCAAACAATTACACATAGAGTACCACATATACCTCGTTTTGACATATAATGACTGGTTTTTAATAATAGAAATAGATGAATTTTTTATCAGGAGGACCAATATACTCTTTGATCTAACGTACAATGACTAATTTATCTACTTTTTTAGTAGAAGAGGCAAAATACAACCTGACTCCTAGAACAAGGCTTCCATAATGCTTTTACCAATAATAATAATTGAATATATGTATTTAATCTTTAAACTTGGCAACTTTTTCCACTTAGCTCCCAAACTTTTTTAGTCCACGTTAGTTCTAGAATGTGACGCTCTGATACTGTGTCACGTCATCACCTAAAAATATTAAAATATGATGTTAATCCTTGTACTTTGAGAAAAATTGAGATTTAGTCTTTATACTTAAAAAGTTAAAAATTAAGTTCTTTTACTTTTCTGACTTAAAAATCTCAATCCAATCATTAACATTGTTAGCACTTTCCATCAAAATTTATTAGCTTCGCATGTTGATTAAGTTATCTTCATATGATGTAACATATGATTGACAGAAAATAAACATGTTAAGTTAACAAATTTTGATGAAAACTATCAATGACGATGATGATTGTACTATGATTTTTAAATTAGAAAAGTAAGAGGACTTAATTTGAAGTACCATGAATAAATCTCAATTTTTTCAAAGTACAAGGACTAATGGCATATTTTAGCCCACATAAAAATTATAATTTTTAATTAGAAAATTAGGTGATGACATGACACAATCTTAGAGTTTCTTGTCATCACATGGACCAAAATTGAAAAAGTTGCCAAATTCCAAGATTAATGTGGACCAAAAAGAAATTCATGGACCAAATTGAAAAGATTTACTAAGTTCAAGTAATAAAAGTTACATTATCCCGAAATGAAAAAGGATGTAAATTCATTGCAAAATGGAATTTTAATTGAATATTAGTATTTGATATTCATTTAAATTCAATTTATATAAATAAAATTATATAAATTACTTGGAAAAAGAAAGAAAAGCAACCTCTAGCTAGCCATAGATTCAAATTTATCGACCCCACGACCAAATTGGTTTTATTGAATTCTTTTTATATTTGAAAAAGTTCTTTTAAAAACAAATATTTTTATTTTTCAATGTATCTATTGGGGCGAGCTCAGTAATTAATTTTTCATATTCTGTAGGTTCATTAATGGGTAGATGTTGACCACGAGTTTTAAAACTGTTGTATACCCTGAGAAAAGATCGAACCCTTAACCATTGATTAAAGAGAGACCCTTGTCATCTCACTTAACTCCTATGGTTCGAATTTGTATATTTTGATGATCTATTATAATTAATTCTTTGGCATTAAACCTGTTCACGATCAAGTGATTAAATCAAATTTAGACAATTATTTATTTTCGAATTAAGTCAGTTCAAATTTTAATTTAATTTAAATTTAATATAAAATTATGCATTTTTAATATTTTTAACAATAAAATTAGCTATTTTGGAAACCAAAAAGCATGCTCTAAGCATTTTAATGAACTTTATGTTTAGTATTGGATTGGAAAATTTCACTTTTTTATTTCTCTTACTAATATTTGTATTTGTTTTACATATATAAATTAATTTTTTAAACAATCTCAACCCTTAAATAGGAGGATAATACGCCTCAACGCACTCGAACCCGCGTCTGCCTGTACTAACAACAATGTCCATAAAATCGAATTAAGACTTAATCGGTATATAAATCAACTATTTAATAAAGCATTTAATATGTCATCAAAGCTAAAAAGAATATGTAATTTATATTATATTACATAAAAAAATATTAAATAATATCTAGTATGTAAATCTAGCACGTTTATAATTATGTTTTTTTAATGATATAGTTGCTTAGCCATTTAAATTTCAAATAATTATATATCAAAATAAAATCCAAGTAGTTATTTACGTTATTTTTAATATTACAATTGTATTTAATATATTATATTTATATTTATTTATAATGGAAGTGATTAAGTCTTGGTGTTGCTTCCAACTGGACTGACTTTACTTTTTTACAACTTGAACAATTGATATAAAAACAAATTAAAATTGCAAAAAGAAAAACATAATTAGGGGTATTTCAACATTTTAATTTTAATAATAATTTATTAAAACAATTTCTTAATTAAATAATTTTTTATAATTCATTTTATTTTTCAAATATATTTTTAAAAAAAAATTATTTTTCACCCCAAAAAAGGGTGTGATAAATCTACTATATTTATAAACCATAAATGTTTTGTATTTTATTTTATTTTATTTTATTTTATTTGGTATATATATTACGTCAGACCCATTTGCTCGACTGAGTTACGTAGCGAGTAGTTCATGCACCTTGATTCTGATAAATATGTATCATCCAGGACCACCAACTTGCTTTCTGCTTTTCATCATTGAATTTCAATAATATTATTATTGTAATAATAGATTGCTTTGGTAGATCCATCAAGCTAAGATAAGCTAGGTTAAATATTTATTAAAAATTAGTCTTTTATATATTAGCATAAGCTATACATATTACGACCTTTTTAATTGTATGGTTATTTTATAAGTCACGCTAGTTTTTAATAATAAAAATAGATTAAACTTTTAACAAAATGACCAATTTGCTATTTGATTTAACGTATTGAAATTAATTTATCTATTTTTTTAGCAAAAAAGGTAAAATGCAATTTGACTTCTCGTACAAAAGCTTATTTGGTACTTTTGCCTTTATGAATCATATAGTAACATATAATAAAAAAATAAAAAAAATTTATAATGATGTGTATTGAGGAGATTTTGATGATCTCTCGTTGAGGAGATTTTAAAGTGTCATCTGACGAGGATTAATAAATCCTCTTTAATAAAGTTCAATATTGAGCTCTAAAGCGTTTACATCAAGTTTTATCCCTCAATTTTGTCTCCCGCTTCCATCGAAGACCTTGTTCAGTTTACGGAGAGGAAACACCTTTACTCACTATGAAAATTCACAATTCGCGTTTGGTGAAATTTGAACACATGTTCCATGGCTAGATCAAATGGTAACCTAGATTGTCCATTCAACTCCTATATGTTAACTATAGGACATAAGTTCAAATCCCACCAAACATAAATTATGAATTTGCATGATTGTTGAATTCCATAAATAAAATCGAGCATAAACACTCAAAACCAAACCTATTGAAAGAATCCATCAACTCTCGATGAACAATTCTTTGAAAACTTTTCCGTCACATATCAAAATCCTATAAAAATTATAATAAAAAAATCTAATTCTCTAACGGTCTATACAACTATATATATACAATCAATATTTCAAATATGACCCTGTGAATTATCGAATTTTTTATTTCCGGGCATGAACATTAATCCGTTGGTCACCGCAGACCGGCGGTAAAGTAAATGAAAGATGTCAAAAGTTGATGGGGATATATAAACCAGTCGTGATCGAGGGCTTACTAAATAAATTATATATATAAAAATAATAGTTTATTTTAGAAGAATAAATATTAGAATGTCTAGTCTAGGAGCAGACCACGTACGATGAATCCATTGAAGGTGGGGTAAACTAGTACTGCCAAATCTTTTTCAAGGTCTAATCCTTTTCCAACCATTTATTTTATAAACATTAGTAATCGGTTTGGGATAAAAAGCTACGACAAATTGCTTTATCATATCAATTTTTAATGATCATATGAATGGATTAAATTAAATCTCAATGTAACCTTTCAAAACTTTTTTTTTTGTCATTATTTATTTAAATAAATTATATGTAAAGAAAAAATTGATTTATGGACTCTTTTTACCATATCATCCATGATCTTTTTTCAGTTATTTAATGACATTTCAGTAATTTTTATGTCATTAACACATAATTTTGATAATCTTTTAATCCTGAACACCAAATCCTAATCCAAAATATTGAATCTTAAACCCTAAAGGCTAGGGGTTTTAGAGATTAGAATTTAAGATTCGAGGTTCGAAGTTCGGAGTTCAAGATAAAAATCAGGTACCAATGACATGAGAAATTTTATAAAAAAAAATCTATACATAATTAGAAAGGAACCATAGATGATGTAATAAAAAAAAGTCCAAAAAATAATTTCTAAAAGCAAATGTTATCTCACATTAATTAAAATTTGAAATTGGGCCTCTGATTTTAATTTGAATGTTGAGAGTGATATCAAATTTTTAATTGACTACTTGATTCTTATGTGGTTTCTAGGTAATTTTCTCCAAGGGATAAGACTCATTCTAGCTTCTAAATTTAGTTGTTTTCTAACAAATGCCTTTTATTTAACACCATTAAGATTTGATAATATGATATTTTGACCTTATGCCACATCATCACTTAATTTTTTAGAATTTATGTATACTAATTTCTTATAAAATATTTTTTAAAAGAAATGATGATTTAATGTAATTTTAAATTAATGTATCATCACATATTAACATCGTTAAAAATGGATAAAATTTATAACAAGATATAAATTTAAGTACCAACTTAAATAATAATAAAACTTAAAAACCCTAAAAACTTTTTTTTTCTGTAGGTCATTTGATTTTTATCTTTTGTTTTATCCAACAGCGGTGTCAGCCTTCAAGTTGGCTATTACCCACATTTTTCTCCCACCCACCCTTCTTTTGTTTTTCTTCTCATTCGCTCCACATGTCTTCTCCATTTTCAGTTTGTAGATCTATTTTATGAGTATCTTTATTAGTTCATAAGTTGTGATGGACAAATGACACCTGTCGTTTACTAAAACTCCACCGGCCACCAGTAATTTTTCTTGAAAAGTGGGTGGCTCTGCGTCAGCTCTTAATATGCTTCTATTTTGAGAGTATTTCAGAATAATAAATGATTTCACGAGTCGATTTGGACTAGTGTTGTCTTAAGTTTTATGTGTTTTTTGTTTGTTTTTCCATTGTTTAATAAGTTTTTAGTTTTAGAAGTTTTTGTTTGCTCTTGTAGCACGGTTTTTATTCTTGCTTATGCATTTAACCTTAGTTTTACAAGTGATTTTAGGGATGATTTTGTTGTCGTCCTCTCGAGTTTGGCGAATGCTCGATTCTTTTGTCGATTTTTGCTTGCCGCTTTGAACCATCTGGGGTTGATTTTCTTATCGTATTAAGTGCTTGCAATCACTCCAAATATGTCATGCTTGAGTTTTGATAAAGCCAATTGTCAACATGTCATGATGTTTTATTGATGCTAAAGCTAAAGCTTTTGTTGTGTTGATGGAGCTTGTCCTTCACCATCTACGACGAATGTTTGTTATTTTTCCCCTGAATTGTATGGTTCCATTCATTGAATGAATTAATGAATTTACTTTTAACAAAAAAAAATACCAACTTAAATCGAAAAAAAAAACATTAAATACCGACTTGAGCATGTAACTTGTCATTTAAAAAATATATATTACTTTTAAAAAGAATTGGATGGCAAAGTAGAAGCCTACGAACTTTGATATTTCGGGTTGAAGTCCCACTTTTACCTATATTTATTTTGGATTTAAATTTTACCATGTTTGAGTTTTGTCTAGATTTATTTATATTTTAGTTATATTTTGTACGGTTAAAGCACCATGAAATCTATTGTACTAAGAATCAAATTGCATTTTTCTCCCTTTACTCAAAAAATGAATAAATTAGTCATTGTATGTTAGACCAAAGAGCAAACTGGTCATTCTGTTAAAAATTTCATTAATTTCTACCATTAAAAATTGGCTCTGCACGTGTACCTATCTAATTGTTCTGTAAACCAAGCCAATTTTTAAAAGTAATTTAAAATGGATGAAACTTTTAACATACTGGACTAATTTGCTTTTTGATTTAACGTACAAAGGCTAATTTGTCTATTTTTTAGTAAAAGAGACAAAATGCAATATGATTCTTAGTACAGAGGCCTCCGTGATAATTTTACCTATGTTGTAGTCATTCGATTTTAGTTATAATTACTCGAACATGTATTATTTGTAATTGTATATATACTTATAAACTTGTTAAAAAAACTTGGATAAAGCAATAAATCAGGGGTGTAGCTAGGGGGCTGGCAAGGGCCTGGGTCCTCCTAAAATGATTTTTTTATTTAGACTCTTTAAAATTTTAAATTAGTAAAGGTAAAATTTCACTTTGGTCCCTAAAAATATAAAATTTTGATTTAATCCTTTAAAAATTATAAAAATATATACTATTAAAATAGTAAAATTACATTTTTACTATTGCAAAAATTATAATTTAATTTCCCCACTTAAAAAAGTTTTATGGTTTTGACAATAATATGATTATTTTCAAAGATTAAACCTAATTTAATCCAAAAAGTTGATAATATGAAGAGCTTAAACGTTTTAAGAAACCCGAATATTTCTAAATATATGATAGTTTAGGGAGGCTGAATGTGGACCATAATATATATTCTTCAATGAAACTACGACGGAAAGCACGCCCTGATCTTAGTCTTTTCTTGCATGAATATTGACTTTCTTTTTTCATCTTTAGGATAAGTGATTTTCCTTTGTTAAATTGTGTTGTAAGTCCCTGTATTTTGATAAAATTTGAGATTTAATCTTTATACTCAAAAAGTTAAAAATTAAATCCTCCTTGTTAAGAGTGGGTAGGCTCCTTTGGGAGAAGTCTTTGAAGTGTCGTTTGCTGAGCAACCGACCGGACTTCCAACAACCAAAAGTATTGTCCTTAGCCTCCGCGGAAAGTTGTGTACGGTAACGACCATTTAACCCTAATTAGGTAGGTGGTTCTAGTCGCCTCGCGCTCAAGTAGCTAAATTATTGTTCACACGTCCTATGCTAACACTTTTCTCAAGTCTTGCAAGTTATATCTCCACCAACAAAGGGGGCGATGCGCCTTTCTCTTTAAATCGTACACAGCTCTTTGCGAAGGATAGAGACTAAACCCTGATACGAGGAAAGTACCTTTGGTTGTTGGAGGTTCGACCGGCTACCCGATGGACAACACTTCCAAGACCACCCTCAACACTCAAGTTTTTTTTATTTAATTATATCAGTCCAATCATTAGAATCGCTAGTGTTTTCTATCCATATTTGTTAACTTGATTTTTTTATTATACTATTCTCATATAATTGATAGAAAATAAATATTTTAAATTAACAAATTTCAACAAAAATTACCAACGAAGATAATGATTGGACTAAGATTGTTAAATTGAAAAAATAGGATTGAAATAATCTCTAATTTTATACAAGTACAAGGACTAACAACAAGTTTTAAAATCATTTTTTTATACAATGCTTAGAACTACTCATAATCCCTTTCCAACCCTTAGATAGGAAGATGAACGTGTTTCAGTGCTTTCAAACCCATGTTTTCTTGTTCGGACGATAATACCAATACCAACGGAATTAAAACTCGTTCGATTTTTCTTTTTAATTTCTTAAAGACTAATAATAGAACATTAATTAAGAAAAAAAAATGAAGAAAGAACCAAGGCAGTGATCGCACTTGTCGTTTTCAAATGTCGTTTTGGTCATTTTCGATGTTGTAATTGTTGACGCAAATTAGAGGTGGTGCGTTGTGTAAGCTTACCCATTTTATTTAAACACTTAGATGAGGGGTCCCCTTTATTAATTAATTAATTAATTTTAAGCTTATGGAAACAATAGGTTAATTCGTTGTATCGAATTTTTTTTACTGTTATTCGACTAGACAATCAAGCTTAATTTTTTTTATTTTTCTTAATATTTTTAATTATGCTAAAAATTAGACTACAGTCATTGAATTAAAATTGTTAAAGTGACTAAATTTCAATTGTATAAATAATACAGTGGCTTGAATCACATTGTATATATATTATAGCAATTTGAAGTTACAAAAAAAAAAAAATTAATGTGGGGTGCTTATAATCAGCTGTTTATCATTGTATTATTCTACCATGTGTAATTATTTATCATATTTTTAATAATATTAATTAAAGGTAAGCTCCTTATTAATACATATTATCAAATTTGGAATACAAAAATTTCTTTAGTAATCGTATTCATAATTATAAAATAATAAATTATATTTTAAAAAAAAGATTTGGTTTCAAAATTCTAAGAAACCCCTACTTTTTAATTTTTTTGAAAAAATATTTTTATCAATTATATTAGAAATTAAAGTATTGCATCCATTTTATATAATAAAAAATATTAGGCATGGAGCAATTTTAAAATTAGTTACTGAGTTCACTCCGATAGATATCTTGAGAAATAATATATATATTAGGTTATATTTAATATAAAATTTGATTATAGGAATAAAAAAATTCAGATTATTAAAAATGTGCAAATCTAATAATTTAAATATAACAAATATTATTGTAGTATTTTTTATCTGAATATATAGTTAATACAATACCCATAATTAACTATTTATTTGACTTTCTATTTTTTTGTTAAATATCATCTTATATAAAGTTCTTAGTTGTGGTTGAACTAATAAAATGGATTTGAGGTATTAAATTTCTCCGCGTTATGATATCTTTCAATTTCGAAACCCTCTTTCCCTATACCTGTAATTATGTGTAGCACACTAATTCCTACTGTTTTATTACTTTATTTTACAGTATCTACAAGTGAAATGTAGATGGAGTACGAGCAATAAAAAAAAATGTATTAGATTTCTTTTTAGAAATTTTCCTTCCTATGGAATGACACCATTTTTAACTTTTTAATAAGTCTTATTAGATTTTGGTTTGATTTTTGGAAGGACCATATGAAATCGAGGAAAAGAAGTGAGAACTTGATGTTGATTGAAGACGTTGCTGGTCGAAAATGATGTCGTGCACGATGGTTCATGACAGTGGTTGGTTTTTTGAGGAAAGGAAGAAGTTTAGAAAAAAATAAGGATTTTTTTAAAGAAAGAAAAAGAATGAAAATGAAAAATGTATGTAGATGAGTCAAAATCATTAAAGGCTTGATTAATGATGAAACTTCACGTAGGAGTAGATATCGAAATCTAGATTTTGAGTTAACTTCATTTTAGATCATATATTTTTACCCGGGCATGAGATTTTAGAATTGAGTTAATGTTACATTAGCATGATTTAAAAAAAAATTATATTATCTAACTTTAATGGGATTAACCATCAATGTTATCAATTTATAACAACTAATAACATTATAAAACAAAAATAAAAGGACCAAATCATACCAAATAAAAGTAAAAAATTAAATTTTAAAATTTAACATAATAGAAGGACTAAAACCAGAATTAGTCCGAAATAAGTTTATCTGTATTTATCAAATTTTTAGTCTTATTAACTAATTCATCCTTGATTTTTTTTAAAAAGCAATTTTATTTTTTAATAAATTTCTCTGGTAGTCTCCAACTCCAACTTTTTTTTCCAAAGCCCCTTCCACAATATAGTGACAAATGTCTGCCACGTAGGCAAAAAACCAATTATTCTGCCATGTCACTATACATGTATGCAATTTTGAGTCTAACGCGCAGCCGTGCGTCATTTGACTCACGTGCGTAAATCTTTTTTTTTCTTGTTCAATATTTTTCTCGAACTGGTATATAAACAGAGTCCGGTCGTTGAAATATGTCGTGAGACCAAACAAACAAACAAACAAACAAAAAAAACACAGTTCGCTACCAGTTGCCGCTTAGAGACAACTAAAACAAATACCATGGACAATCTTCTTTCTTTCTTTCAATACTCAACGACATCGGAAGTCTCGCCTGAGTCGTCATTTTGCTCGCCGGAGCCGTACAGTTCCGTTTTCTTCAACTTCAACGACGCAGAAGAACTGCTTTGGATGGATTTATTGGCTGAAGGCGGACGACCCAAACCCGAACCCGAAGAGGTTACTTCCGAGGTTAAACAACCCGAACCGGAGCCCAAAGGGGAACGGAATTATAGAGGGGTAAGGAAGAGGCCGTGGGGGAAATACGCGGCGGAGATAAGGGACTCAACGAGGAACGGCGTTAGGGTATGGATAGGAACATTCGACAGTGCTGAAGAAGCTGCTTTAGCTTACGACCAAGCGGCGCTCGCTATGAAAGGAGCGTTGGCTACGCTCAATTTTCCGATGGAAGTCGTTAAGGAATCGCTTGAAGAAATGAAGTATCGGTGCGAAGAAGGTTGTTCACCTGTCGTGGCTTTGAAGAAGATGCATTACTTAAGGAAAAGATCATTGTCGTCGTCGACGGTGAAGAACAAGAGAAGTAAACGGAACGAGGTGGTCGGAAAACAACAACAACAACAACGGAACCTGGTGGTGTTTGAGGATTTAGGAGCTGATTACTTGGAACAGCTTCTTAGTTCGTGTTGAAAACGGTGTCGACGACGATGGGGTCGTGGTATTTTTTTTAATCTCAATATTTTGATTCCATTTCAGATTTTCTTTTTGTTGATATCCTAGTGCAGTCCCATTTTTTCCTTTAGGGGGGCTGATTTCGGGGCTGTTAAATCTTGTTCCATTGTCTATCTGATTCTGGTTTGTTTTTTTGTAAAGTTAATCTTAAAAAAGAAGAAAAATAAAATTGCATTTTGTTCCATTTTTGTATATTCTTAATATTTCCGACATGAAATTATCCTCTTCTGGTGGGCCGCATATATTTTTTTCTCATCCATTTAAATATTTAATTTAATATTTAAATTTAAATTTAATATTTAATTTAGTATCAAAATTAAAGGACAAAAAGTGCTCGTTTACTAAATTAAAAATTGAAATCAGAATCAGTAATAGAACAAAGAAAACATTAAATATCAAATTAAAAATTTTAAATAATAAACTGAACATTAAAATCAAATTCAGATATTATTTTAAACATTAAAGATAAATTCAAAAAATAAATAATATGTATTTTTAGAGTAAAACCAACTTAATAAGCGAAATCTATCAATTGTTAATACCCAAATAGTGATTGTTTAAATCGAATCGAATAGACTAATAAATTAAAAAATCTATTTAGTAAATCACATCAAACTAATTAAATCAACGATTAAACTAATTATTTAATATTCATAAATTTTTGGATTATTTATAGACCCATCATCATACCCCGCGTATAAATGGCGCAATACTGTTGGCTAGAAGATTATGATCGTACTGACAATTTCGCAAATTTCGGCAACTTTTTAAAATTTTGAAATCGGATTCTATATTTTTTTCGTTTCGACCTTTTAAATTTCGAAAGGGATCCGATCCGGTTCTCAAAGAGGTCCTTCCATCATAAAAAAGATTTGGGGAAAGCTCCACTTTAGGTTTTTTTTAGGGTTCTAAAATATTCTCAACGATTTCGCGCGAAAATATGGATTACGATGGTAGCCGTTACGATCGCCATTTTCTTTTCAATCTTTTTTTTTTATTTTCATTGCCCTTTTTGTTATTATTAATGGATTGAAACCTTTGTGTTGTTTTTTTAAGGTCAAAGAGGATCAGCAACACCGTCAACGATGTTGGCTTCTCTGCTTAATAAAAGAGCTAAGCTTCAAGAAGAGCTACGAAGCATCGAAAGACAAGTAGTGATTTCATCATTTTTCTCCTTGTTCTTCTTTTTCCCTCCCGATTTGATTCGATTTTGATTTTTTTTTTAATTTTCCTGTTTTTAAATGCAGGTATATGATATGGAAACAAGTTATTTGCAGGATCCAAGCCAATGCGGTCACGTTTTGAAAGGTTTCGAGGGATTCCTCTCTTCATCGAAGAATACTGCGCTGTATGGATTGCCTGTTCTAACACTTTTTTCCTTAGTTTATTTATTCATGGAATGTAGAGCTGCTTGTTCATATATCCTTATAACGTTTAGTATTCTAGCTTAAACACGAATTATTGAATGTGTCGAAAATCTACACGAATACGATTCTCGTGTTAAATGTGTTGTGCTAGTTGAATTCAGATGTCTTGCATTTCTCATATTGTGTCCAAAATTGCCTGTTTTGTTCAATTTTATATATATTCAGGGTTTATTTAGGGGGAAAAAACATGATTTGTAAGTGTAGATTTTATTAGATGCATGCTCAAGGACACTGCAGCTTAGCTAATTTTTTAAAGTTCTAAAAGTTCCAATGCAATTTTATCTTATGGATTTGTATATTGAATATGAACTATGTATTGAACTTGTCTTGCAGCTTGAAGCGGTCCAGGAAGTTTCAGCCGGAAGATAGGCTATTCTCGTTGTCTTCTGTCACTTCACCCGCGGTGTGTGTTCTTGTTTACTTGCATTTCTACTATTTGTCATGTCAAATGAAGTAAGATAGGAAATTGGTTTCGTCAAATGCCAACACTGAACTATTGTTCTGTTATATAGAGTTGCAGATGGGGTTTGTTTTGCTTCGTGTATGTGTTACTATTGCTGCATATAAAAGCCCCATAGTTTATATGCCTTCATAAACCAATCCTTTCTCACACTCCTCAACTATATACATCAAAATTAATATATTGCTGTCCACTCTATAGAAGATCCTGCTAAATGTTTCCACAACAGCATGAAAGATGAATTTCTCAGTATGGTAGTTTTTTAGTGTTTACTGCAGCTATTTTTCCTTAAAAGTAATTGAATGGCTTGAATGGATAAATAATATGGTGTCCCCATCACGAGCAAGTTTTTCCGACTGATTTTTGTTCTGCCATTGTTTCTTTCAGGCCGAAGAGGTTGCTGCCGGTAGAGATGGTGAGCCTATAATATGCAGATGCATCAACAGATTTCCTTTCTTGATGTTTCATTGGTTGTTATTCCTTTGTGTTTAGCAGATGGGAAGTTGTACTATGGTGCCGGTCGGTCTAAGGGTGGAGGTTACTTTGCCAATGGGCAGTAAGTGCATTAATTCTTTAAAGAATTTACTTTAATCCGAAATTCTAAACCCAGAACAATCTAAAACTCATGTCTTGTGTTTTTTCTTTTTTTACAGAGGAAAGCCAAAGAAGGGAAGAGTTAGAGAAGCCAAGAGAATAAGACACTCTAGTGAACCAGATTTTGACTATGATGATGATCCTGATGTCACATTTTGAAACCTCTTTTATCTGATGAAATGCTTCTTGGCCTTTTCCTCGAGCTTTTAACTTGTTCGTTCTGAAACGATCATTAATGGCGGATGTTATTTTCAGGATTTTGAGGTTTACGTTTTCATGGTGCTCAAACTGAATCATGGGGTACATATGGTTCAATGTTGAATGGCAATGTAAATCAACTTTGTACAGTTGAAAGCTTCGGACCAAGTTTCAGGCAACAAGTTTCTTCTCTTGTTTCATTTTAGCGGTATTATTACCATTTCAACAAGGTAGTATTTTTTGAATTTGAAAATTTTAAGTATGATCTTTTTTATCAAGTTTAGATTCAAATTGGTCGATCAAGTTTAAAGGATTATTTTTTTTATGATAAAATTAAATGAATAAAAAATTCCATCGTCCGCGGTAGGCATGCTTAGTTTCTATCATTCGCTCCGTTGTGACGTGTAATTTTAAAAAGAACTATCATCTCCGTAAATGTTGATACATCCATTTTTTACCTATCTAGTTCTGTTCCAATTTACTTTTTGCCATTAATATCTTCAATATTTTTAAAATTGAGTAAATTTTAATCTTAATTTTTCATAAAATATATTAATTGCTTTTATAATATATCATTTTAATAGTTGATAACTTAATCACTCCACTATTGGAAAAAAAACCACACTTACCATATTCAGCGTCTATTTTTCAAAAATTAAAATCCAATCCGTTTGAAAAATTCAGAAGATAAAATCCACTTCTTTCAAATCAAATCAATTCAGGTTTAGCCATCCATTGAATATCCAAATTCGGATAAAAATTAACAATTTGCAGTAACAAAGGAGCCATTGAATTTAAATCATAAGATTTGTTGATAAAGTGCTAAGATTCATCAATGATGAGGAACATCATACATTGAACTGCAATTCACAATTTCAGGTAAACCTGATCTTAAACATAAATGAACATGAACATGCTTTGGTAACAATTCCTTTTATTTGCTGAAAATAATAAATAAAAAATTCATTTCATCAGCTAAAATCTCCCTGGTAAAGAAACTAACAAAACCCAGAGAGGAGGATCATATCATCAGAAAAAATATTATCGAGGGGTCAAATCTTACAATATCCATTTATAACAGGACATCGGCATAAAATCGAGCTTTTAGATGAGGGCCTGTATACCAATTTGTTGCATTTCTCTAAGCTTCCATATTGGATAAAGAGCACCCTCTCCAAGTTCTTCTACATCCACTTGTTGCATGGCCCATGCATAATACACAGTGTGAATTGTATCCTAGTAAAAAACAGACAGTTTTATGGTAAATAAAAGATCAAAATATATTTTTCTTTCTTTTTTCGATCAATACAATATTAAGGGTGGGTGGACAGGGCGAAGCCAAAAAAAATTTCTGGGGGCCAAAATTAAGTAACATATATATTTAATTTTATGAGAGAACTTATCATTTTAATAGCTTATATATTTATAATTCTTTAAAGAACTAAATCAAGATTTTATTATTTTTTGGGGAGCAAAAAGCAATTTTGCTATAAACTAGCTTAAATATTTCATAAATTTTAAAGGGGCAAAAATAAGATGCCCTCTCTAGCACCACCCTTGGGCTGGAGAATGCTAAATGTCCTTAAACTTTGGTCCAGATTCTAAACTGATCCTCAAACTTCAAAACGTACATACTAATTGCGTCCTCAAAATATTAGACTATTTCTTTTTTTGACAGTCAGATCCAAAACGGTACACATTTAAACATTGACCATGTATTTTAAATATGCTCCACGTCAAAACCAACTTAACATTTAACGACCAAGCTGACAGAAAGACTTGCTTAGAAGTTTCAGGGACCAATTTAGAATCTAAGCCATAGTTTGGGAACCATCTAGTTCAATTAAAAGTATGAAAAGCGGAAAAACAACTTTTCATTTACCTTTCCACCTTCTGTTATTTTGCCATCTCTATTTCGTACACAATATATTTGTTGCGTTTGAAACTGCGAACATCAAAACAAGAAAAGGCCATCAGCATCAGCTTTACAAACCTTAAGAAACTTAAATTGATTAAGTAATCAAAGAAGCAAAAGAAGAAAAACTCGTACCGCCACTATGATAATAGGGGAAGTCCCCATCATTTTGGTCTCTCTAACTTCTACATCTGATATATGTAGAATCTGCAACAAAAAGTGAAGGCCTGAATTAGTAACAGCGCTTCATATCAAGTATCTAAGTGAACACGAGATTTAGAACCCGATAATCCCAACTTACCTTGTTATCGAAAAATATACCATGGCTCTGATAAGCAATATGCTCCGCTTTGCACCTGTCAATAACTTCAGGACTACAATACTTTTTCAAAGTTTCAACATCTCCCTGCATGTATAAAGTATTTATATATATATTAGAGAAAGCCACTATCCGAGACATTATTTTTATTGGAAAATATAAAACGGTATAACATAAAGCCAGGAGAACCCCTTACTTTTATATAAGCATTCAGGACTGGTCTGATTGCTTCTTGAACTTCAGCTACAAACTCTGGCAAAGAAAATGACCTATATTCCATGCACCAAAGAAGGTTGTCAAGAAATGGAACATAAAGTACTGAAGCATAAACAAAAGGAGACGTGACCATACGGATCTCGTCGGCGTATTTCTTTGTATGATGCTGCAGCATCTGTTTCTTGAAAGATACTCTCGTTTATACTGTCAAAACATGTTACGGGATCAGCAAACAAAAAGACTGCATCAATAACTTCCTAATTTGTAAGTTGAAAGATTACTAGAAAAGTGGAAGCGGAAAAGTATAGCATACTCCTGAATTTTGTGAACAATGGGGTTATCACTGGTCTCCCATCTTTCACGCATATCTTCTGCAATCTGCCAATGCAGCCATATTATAATTTCAAACAGTTCAATGAAAGGTTCGGGTATATAACTTTTCCTGGATTTTACGAATCAAGACAGTACAGTATAGGCAAATATATAGAGCATGCATCAAAACCGAAACAAATAGCAATAGGATGGAAACTTACCTCTTGGCCCTTTGTCACAACGGGTTCACTCATCCCACTAACACGCTTGAATAATGGATGACCTTGCATCTATACAGAAGAAAACAAAGTTCGTTCAAATAATAAGAAGAAAATTTTAAGTGATATTCAAGTAAAACTCAACAACTACAATAAACTTACTTTCTCTTTGAACGCCTCCCACTTTTTACTCCAAGGGGATTGCTTAGATGGCAAAACAACAATATCAGTTCTTGTACTTCTTTCACCCGTCGATGAAGGAGGTGGGGTATACTCCAGGTGTTTTCTCTTACTCGGATTACCACTTAACTCATCCTTAACAATGTCATAACCCTTCTTTGCTAAATCGACAACCTTTGCTTCCTTTAACCTTTGGAAAGCTGAAGAAACCTTTGGAGAAGACATGCGAGACTTAAATTTTCCAAATACAGTTTCCGCGGCATCACTCGTTCCAGGTTGCTGGTCATTTTGTTCTTTGGATGATGTTGTGCCTTCATCTTTTGCATCAGCACCCTGCTGAGCTGAAGTACCGGTCGACTGTGAAAACTCTTCCTTTCCAATCCCGAAAGTTCCCTTAACCTAAATCAGTGATATCGAATAACTTAATAAAAGCGGTCACGGACATAATATGTAGGTCAAATAGCTTGCTTTAAAAAAAATATACCTCCTCTTTGGCAGCTGAAATCTTCTCTTTCACATTGGCAGAAACCTACTACCGACACAATACCAATCAAATATGAATTAGGTATCACTAACGTAACAAAAAAGCTCCATCAAAAGCTTCACATTTTTAAACAAACAAAACATTTTTCACATCGCACAACCAGGACAAAAATTACAATAAAACACTAATTTCATGTAGCAACAAGAATGCTGGTAAAAGTACCACGGAGGCTCCTATAGTAGGAGTCAGATTGCAATTTGACCCTTCTACCCAAAAAAATGGGCAAATTAGTCTCTATAGGTTAGATTAAAGAGCAAATTAGCCCTTTCTATTAAAAATTTCATCCATTTGTACCGTTAAAAAGTGGAGTGGCTGATGGAATAACCATACAGTGACACATCACGTGTACCTCATGTATGTTGAGGTACAGGGGCCAGTTTTTAACAATAGAAATTGATAACAAAAAAACCAATTTGCTCTTTAGTCTAACTTACAAAGACAAATTTGCCTAATTTTTTAGTAGAGGGGACAAAATAAAATCTGACTCCTAGTACAGAGGCCTCCATGGTACTTTTACACAAGAATGCTAGATATGATTCTAGTCATATTGTTCCACATAACAACCAATATAGAATCCAAATTACCAGAACCCTGGCTTCATCATCATAAGGTAACACACACTTAAATATTTACAAAATAGTGCGATATAAAATCTAAGTGAGGTCGCTTTTCAATTATCATCCTTAGCTTTTTCTCTAAATCAGCCCGATGCCAAAGCTATGGCCGAATTCTAGCATATTAACTCCACAAAATGAATTGTACACAGAACACACAATTAAAAGCTACATATAATTTATGGGTACTAAGAAATTCACATAAACATGCATTACAAACAAATGCGACTCGGAAAAGAAACACAACAGATACATAACATAGTGTCATTATAAATTAGTTTAAGTAAACAATGAAGAGAAGATAAATCTAAAACCCCAACCTTTTTAGCTGTAGCTTCGGCCCCTGTCCACACACCATCGACCTGTTTGTAAAGCTGCTCGGACGTCTGCTTCGTTCTGCATTCGCCATTTCACCATGTCAGGCCAATCCCCTTGACATACAAGGGTATGTCTCAGCCTATTAACCCTAACAATGCTAATATTTACAACTAAGACATAACGTGGTTACTTCAATAAAAGAGAAAAATTACCTAACTTTCAGCTCTTCCGCTTTCCCTTTTAGCTCCTCAACTGATTGCTTAAAATCCTGATTTCTACAATATGATGCAACCCCGTCAAAATAAAGATAAAAAAGACTTGTTCTTAATCCTTTCTCAAAATGAAGCAATATATAAGTAGCTTCAAATACCTGTTAGCTTCGCCTTTAATTTTCTTGGAGAATTCATTGAAGACACTGAACTGTCGATTTCTCGAATAACCTTTTCCAGATAGCAATCTTAATCTTACATTCGAACCCTAAAATACCAAAACCACACCAAACAAAATAAAATATGGGAAAATATTTAAACAGAAATTTAAACTCTGTACCTGTTGAGTCGTAAGCCGATGAAAAAGGGGCTGTCTTGCAATGAGAAAATCACGAACCAGTTTCCTACTAGCCATAATTAACCAAATTTTTTTGAGAAAAACGTTCTAGGGGGTTTGGTCTTTTACAAATACATTTGAATGTGGTATAAAATTCGGATTTTTTTTACCAAAAATATGGGTAACTAAGGAGACTTCGATTAATTTTTATGTTAATGAAACTTTGGGGATTGTTCGGTTAATGAAATTAACTAAAATTTTCTTTGGAATTTCCCCTGGAAAAAAATAACAATGGAATCAAGTGGCGCCTGTTGGTTAAAGAATAAAGTTTTGTTCTTTGATATGAAAGATGAGTTAAAAGATTAGGGTTTTCGTTGCCCATGTTAGGTGTGTGAAATTACTTGAAAGGACGCTCTTGAAGGTTTAAGAAAAGGTTAAAATCTGCTCAAAGGTCACCGTAGTTTTTGCACATTTAAAATTTAATCCCTCTATTTTAAAACAACATTGTTTTTAATTTTTTTTATTTAATAACTTAGCACCTAATCCGAAACAGCATTCAATTAAACCCTTAATAAAAAATAGGATAAATTACATTCAATGTCACTAAAATATTAGTAAGTTTACGTTTTGATCACTCAACTTCAAAAAGTTACAAAATAGTTATTGAACTATTCAAATACTTTCATTTAAGTCACTAGACTATTAAAACTATTGTTGTAGTATAGCCTTCTTGTTCCCACCATCTACAAAATCGAAAGCTTTCCTTCCACTTCTCTTCTACAATTCCAGATCTTTTTCATGAAACAGTTTTGAACATCATGAATCTACAAACTAAAATCTAAACAGTTTTCTTCTCTGATCTCTAACACTGACCATCAGATCAATTTGGATCTAAAGTATGCCATTATACTCATTGATGGGTATTGATCTACCGTATTGAACTTCGAATCATAATTGGAGCTCGCTAACTGAACTTTAAAAAAGAAAAAAAACTTAACAATCTAATGATTTAAATAAAAACTTTCGAATATTTCAATAATTTACCATTTTAAAACTTTTTAAAATTGAGTAACCAAATCATAAACTTACTAATAGTTTTTTTACCTTGGTTGTAGTGAAATGCAAAAAAGGATAATGAATTGGGCCGTTTTGGTATTTTCTTATGAGGCCCGGCAGCCTCTTAAACCCTTGATCCACAATTACCCATAAACAAAATGACAAATTGCCGAATGAGTCCCTTATCAATGTCTCTCCGCTTATATATCATTTTATCAAACAAAAAAACAGGAAACCCTGCGAAAAAGAATGCAAAACCGCCACAACGCTTTGTTTTGAAGCTTCACTCATGTCGCATGCACTTCATCTCGTCCCCAATAACATTCCTGGTAAAAATTCTCTCCTCCTTCTGTATTTATTTCTTTTGGGGTGTGTGGTTTTGATTTTTGTTTGGTTACTAAGAAAATGAAATGAAATTGAAGGAAATGTTTGTTCTACTCGAGGTTGAGGGCTATAATGATTGTTTTTATGAACACCCCATTTTTTGTTAACGGGTGTTTTTCATTTTGAATTTATTCTAATTGGTACCTTTTTTTTATTCAATAGTCTTATCCTTAGATTATTTTGACTGTTCGTTCTGGATTCTATGAATTGGTTTGATGTTAGTCCAGGATGATATGTTAAATTTTTTTAGATCTGTATTTTTGTGGTTTGGGAAGTTGCTTAATTTTTTTGTTATTTTCTAATTGCACTTTGGAAAGAGAAACAATATTGAATTTATGCTTTTGATTTTGAGTAAGATTGCATTTTTCCCCTTTACTAAAAAAGAGAGAGGGTAAATTAGCCCTTTACTTGGATCAAAGAGCAAATGGCCCTTTGTGTTAAACATTTAATCCATTTCGACGGTTAAAAACTGATATGGCTGATGAAATAATCAGTCAATTACATGTGGCGTGACACATAAAGACCACTTTTTAATAGAATTTTTAATAAGTATCAGTTTGCTCTTTGATCTCACATACAGAGACTAATTTGCTTTTTATAGTAGAGGGGGCAAAATGCAATCCGGTTCCTAATATAAGGGCCTCTATGGTACTTTTACATGTTGAAGAAGGGTAAACTAAGTTGATTAAACTTGGCTTGGGTGAATGTCAAATATGAGTATATGTTCTACACACGAGCATGCTTTGGTTGATTTGAAAGTTCATTTTCATCTTTTCCTGTTTAAATTGTTTGCAACTTTGTGGGTTTTACCCAAGGTAGTTCATGGTTCAGATTGTTGGTTTGTGATTCATATTTTGTTGTTTTTAGTTATTTGGATTTTTGGAATGTGATTTATGGGTAAAGAATTTGACCCGAAGATAATATTGCTTCTTTAGTTATTTTCTTAACTCTGGCTCACTCAGTACTGAACTGTTGTAGGTTATGGACCGACAGACTGCCGATATCTCTCCTACTCAGGCATTTCCGGAAGAGCAGTGACTCTATCTCCTTGCTCTTCACATAGTGACCACAAAATTTGTGCACAGGTGAATGTTAGATCTTTGAAATGTAGTTCGAGGGGAATAATATCTTTTGTATGCAGAGCAGGTCCTGGTGGCCATAGGAGAAACCCTGACTTCTCGAGGCAAAGACCTGGATATCGAGGGAAGAATAGACAAAATGAAGACAGGGAGAACTTCGAAAATCTAGATGAATCCGAAATGATATCTTCAAAAAATGGGCCGTTGCTTTCCCTTTCTGGTTCCACAAAATTTCAAGCCACTGCTGCCCCAGGTCCAAGAGAGAAGGAGATTGTGGAGCTTTTTAGGAAAGTCCAAGCTAAACTTCGAGAAAGAACTGCTGCTAAAGAAGATACAAAAACCGAAGCCTCACAAGGAAAGGGCAAAGAGAGCGAAACAGTTGATTCTCTCCTTAAGTTATTGAGGAAACACTCGGTCGAACAAGGTAAGAAAAAGAACAGCAATGGCAGCAGCAGAGACTTGAATTTAGATACTCCCGAAGTGAATGGCTCTTCAAATGAAGATAAAAGCTTTAGTTTTTTTGGTTCAAATGATAGAGTGAGGAGTGAGACGAAAGAATCCTATGCCCCTAGTTTAAGCAGACCAGCATCAAATTTCCGAAAGAAATCACCTGTTCCACAAATGAAATATCAGACACTTTATTCTGATGAGGAGATGGTAAATTCCGTGACACATGTCAATTCTGATAGGAAGAGAAATTTGAGTTTGGCCAAGTCACATCCTGCTGTCAATGATGTGCCTGAATTAGAGGAAGAACTAGAGTTTGAATCCGATCCCGAGCTTGAATCCGAGTCAATCTATCAAGAATCTGACATGTTGGATGAGTTGTCAGAGGATGAATCTTCTGATGTTGATGAGGAGGACAGAGAACAGCATATTGAGCATGAGGATTTGAGTGCTTTGAAACTACCAGAACTCAGAGCGCTTGCAAAATCTCGCGGGTTAAAGGGATTTTCCAAAATGAAAAAGAGTGATTTGGTGGCAATACTTAGTAGCTCGAGCTAGTTAGTAATGAAGCCGAAAAACTAAAGATCACTTGCATTTTGATGGTTGTGATATGTGAGATTCTCATTTTGTTTTTTCATGGTACTTATTTTGTGTTTATTATTAAATGTATAACTAACCTGCCGAAAAATCCTTCCAAGAGGCGGGAAGCTATGGATGTTTCGATATGGTTTTGTCAGGTTACCCTTTTTACAGTTTTCCGCAAATCATTTGAGGAATCAATCTTCTTTTATTCTGTACTTAACATGCTTCACCAGTCAGGTGTCATTAGATTTTGTTCTGTCTCATTATGTAGTTGAATTCTATTTTTCCCTCGGTTTCTTTCCTTAACGTTTTACCTGCAATCGAATTTAGCATATAGTAAAATGTATAAGGAAGGTGCTGGCTATTTGCAAGAATGGGCCAATCCACTCCATGTCACATTGTCTCAGCCTAACCCACTGAGAGCAAAGGAAAAGGTAGGCAGCTTAGTGTTTTTTTTCCTATTCTTCTGTTAAAGTGCTCCTTTCCTTGCATTGTCTGCTCCTGTATCTGGGATATCAATGCGATAAGTGAATTTCGTGTCATACTTAACCAGTTAAGTTGAATTGTGATTGTATTGCTTATATTTTGTGTGATGAAATCTATGGAGGGGGTTCTATGACTTGCCCAACTATTTATAGGGACATCAAAAAGGCATAAGGTTTTCTTGCAAAGCTCAGTAAACCTTAAAAGTTGTGTTTGCTTTTTACTTGCAGGTTTGATTACTGTTTAATCTAAAGAAAATCTTCTTGTTGCACATAAGAAAGTACATGGTACATATATATGTATATGTGTGTGTATATATTCACTGTTGCAGACACTACATCGGGCAAGACATGAAAACTGATAAATGGGTCCTTTTTGAGTTCTGTTTCATGCAGTCTTTTAGTTCTCCAGCGATATGCATTAGCATTATGATATTTATAATTTGCTACTTGTTGATACAAGTTTTGGGTTGACAGATTGGAGAATATTCACCCCTGAAGGGTAGATAGCTGTAAAGCCGAGGGGTTTCGGAAGTATGGTGAAAAAGTGGAGGGGGTTGTAACTTCTACAAGAAGATGAGGACTCTCTCCAATTTTTTGCACCTCCCACGGGAGAATCCCCATTTTTGGGATCTCATAAACACCATGGAGAACTCGTCTTTTTGGAGAAGCTACAAGCCCCCCTTTTTCACCATACTTCCAAAGACCACTCGGCCTTATGGCTCTCTGCCCTTCCGAGGTGAACCATCTCCAAACTCTCAACCCAAAACTTGTATCAGCACTACTATAATTTTCTTTAATTTGCTTCATATGTTTCCTTAAAAGCTTCGCTTATTAAATGTAGGTTTTCATTTTGTTTTCTTCATTTAGGGTGAGTTTAGATGGACGATTGGGTGCGGTGCGGTACGTTTAGTTTACTTTTTGTCTCACGCTAGTATTGCTACAGTATCTAATCTCATTGCCACTGCTGTTTTTACACTAACCGCAGGTAAACACACCGCTCATCCAAACTCACCATTAGTTTAACTAGTAACGGGTAGGTTCTATAGTTTGTGTAGATATGTGGGTAAAAGGTCCTTGTATCAAATTGCATTTTGTCTCTCTACTCAAAAAATGGGTAAATTAGCCTCTGTAAGTTAAATCAAACTAATTTTTTGTATTAAAAATTTCATCCAATTTTACTATCAAAAGTTATATTTGTAACTCTCTAGTTATTTTGTTGGCCATATCAATTTTTATTAGTAAAAATGAATAAAAATTTTAACAAAAATGATCAGTTTACTCTTTGATCTAATGGTCAAAAATTAATTTAATCGTTTTTTGAGTAAAATAGATAAAATGGAATGCGACTCTTAGTACAACTCTTCTACAAAATCTCTTGTAATCTGCTATAGGAACTTGGTAAAGGATATTTTATCTCAAATGTTCCCATTTTCTGTGCTTTTTTTTCTTAAATCGGTGGTTCCAAAAGCATTGAGTGCCATTCATGGCACAAACCAAAAACAAAGCCGAAGCCAATATCAATGGCTAAGGACCTGCCTAAGGTTATCCCTTAAAGCCACACAACTTATTTCCTCTTTACATTTCCCACTGGTTCATAAACCCAAGGTAATTGCATGAACCCAAATCATATAAATAGCTTGCATTTGAGTCCGTGATGTAATGAAATCTTGATTAACAAAGTTCTGGATTTGATCCTTCCTACCAGCTCGCAATTCGGTAGTTGGATACTACTGTCTTTTCGACCAGATTTGACCGACACATTTATATATGAATTGATTCCCAAATTATCTTTTGACCAGGTATTCTTTTTTCATGTGAGGTGGTAGGAATTTGAGGTTAGGACAGGCACAGTGGAAGTTAGGAGTAAATTCATATTATTAAGTAGTGGATACATCTTTAGACCAAAATCATTAAATCTGGATCCAGGTCGGCCATTGGTGTACTTATTGCTACCGCAAACTGTAAACACCATGATCCGCTGCTTATGGCATTTGCACGCACGCTTAAGTTTTATGTGTATAGGGTTAACAGCACAAATGTACTTAAACTATCGTATAGATTCTAAATTGGTTTTTGAACTTAGTGAGTTATCCTTTTAGTTTAGGATAGACATATTTTGAAACAGAGAGATCAAATTATAAATATTATGCACTAGTTAGATGCATTAAAGGACAACACTGTCAAGTTGCCCCTAAAACAGGTACACTTACAAATTTATAATTTAATCCATGTATTTTTTTTAATAAGAAAAGGATTAAAAATACTAGCAAGAAATAGCGAGATTCGAGCATGCAAGCATGCTATCCATCCTTACAAGATGATTGACCAAAGAGGGGGTGTTATAACTATTTGTATATCAATCGGTACTTCTTTCATCATACCAGCCAACGAATGTGCAACGGAATTTACCTCTCTTGGGATCTGCTTGCAGACAACATTCCAATCATGACTTATTAATTCTCGAATTCTAACAATCAAATCTCTCTGGACACGCCCTCTCAATTCCCTAGTGATCCCTTTAAAAGCAAGTGCACAATCTGTTTCCACAAAGATATCTCGTCATTGGGCATCCCACGTCATTATAATCCCGTCATAAATCACCCAAAGCTCCGTTTGCTCCACACCATACGCACCAATATTTCTACCTACTCCATGAATCCAATTGCAAGATCCATCTCTCGCCACTGTTGTCGAAGTTGCCAAACCTGATACTGAATTACGAGTCCCGTCAGTGTTTTAATGGTGCTCATGGCATCTAGTTAAATTTGAACTAGCATTTAATATTAAATTGATGGTTAGAGACTTGATACGATATTAATACTTTAAATATTGAATTAAAATATTTTAAAATATAGATAACATATGAAAAACTTATTAACAAGCTCATCAATTATTTCAAAATTAAAATACGATTTTGTGTTCTTTGTTTTATGGGATCCAATTCGGTATGTTCATTAAAAAAGTCAATAAAAGTAAATATGTGGGCACCCAATATTTATGTGTTAGAATTAGAAACGTACAAGCTTTCTCAAACAGTCCTATTGATAAAATTAATGATATCCAGGTTGTATTTGGAAGAGGGAATTCAATATATTTAATATGTTTGTGTTATAAAATGTATGGTTTGGATAAAGATTTTTAAGAAAATTATTGTAAAATAGGTATAATGATAAATTTAGTTTTTAGTCATTTATATATATATTTTTTGTCAATTTGATTATTATTTTTAATTAAATAACTTTTTTAAACAGTTAAAGTTGATCCTTCACTCTTCAAAAAGAGTCAATTTGTTATTTTTCTAATAGAAATATTGATTGAAGTGTTACTTTTTTAAACATGGAATCTCAAATTGTAACCCATATGTACTTTATGCTATTTTTTTGAATTTAATTTTTTATATTTTTTTAAATTATTTATTCACGTGGCATATAAGTTAAATAGTGCTATGTCAGCATTAAGTGCTTGTGGACTACTACGCGGATTGTCACATCAATATAATTAAAAGAGTAATATTTTAATCAGTATTTCTATTAAAAAATCGATTTGACTCTTTTTTAAAAGCAAAATTTAACTTAAAAAAATCATGGTCAATTTGAAAAAAAAAATGTAAATGTTGAAGATGAAGTTTATCATTATGTCTATAAAATATTAAAATCAAATAAAATTGATATCTTGTAAAGTTTTTATTTGTATGAGTTCAAATTTGCTCATAAAAAAATCAATAATTTCACGTCGTCCCATTTAAACACAAATGAATTCAAATCCAAAATATCTAAACTTAAATCAATTCTAATATAAAATAACTCAAAAAAATTTAAAATATTCGAAATTTATAATTGAAATAATCCAACCCTAACTTAAGAAATTTAAAGTTCAAATTACTCCATAAAAAATTATTCTATCAAAAATCAATCCCCATATACTCTATTTGTGTTATTTACAAGAACAAGGCAATGGAACACGTGCATGGCACACGCTATTACAAATCAAAGAAATTTACTCCCCAGCACGCTAAATTTTAGACAAAGATACTATTCACTGACAAAATGGCAGGCAAAACTACAGTTCCAATATTTGTCGTCTTTACTTAATTCACCCCACCAAAAAAGTTTGAAAAATCCAAAATTGATTATGGTTATGTAAATTTTATTTTTATTTAATTTATAATTAATGTTACTTTTATTATATAAAAATATTTTATATCTAAAATAGTATAAAATATTTTTTAAAAACTCTATAAATGTTATTAATTAGTTTCTTTAATTAAAAATTATTATTCTTTTAAAAAAAATTCACCAAGCAGGCTTTAGAAAATTTTCAAATAATGTCTCCATGCTATAAAACAAAGTCATATTGCCAAAATGGAATTCAAAATCTCAAAATTAATTAATATAAAAATTGAAAATTTAACTAATTCAATTTATCATAAATAATTCAAAATTTTAAAATACTCCATCAAATCAAATTAATTCATTTCTTTTTTAGGATATATATAATATATTTTATATAACCCAAATATTATTTTTGTTTGTGTTATTATACATGAAAATTATTCATTTCGGGAATTTATAGTTGTTTTAAGACGATGTGTATTATCATTACACTAAACACTTATTAAATTATAAGATTTTCAAGATCGAACCAATTAGATTAATAATAAAAAAAGTATATTAAAAATTTGTTGAATCGATGTAAAAATTTTCTCCCAACCAGTATTTCAGTCTATTTATAATCCAGTTCGTCGATCAGTCTGTTTCTGATTATGTCTATATAACTTTGAATCACTTAAAGAAGTGCTCTTATCAATCTTTCTTATTTCCCGTTTTAGTTAATAAAGAAAAGAAAAATCCGACAACAGGTTTCATTGTAGACGACAATGGATTCAATTCAAGAAATGGATAATAGCTCCATTTCCCAAGACGGTGTAGCTTCACATGCACCATCATCGTCGTCTTCAACCGCGAGTCGCTACGAGAACCAAAAGCGCCGTGACTGGAACACATTCATGCAGTATCTAAAGAACCACAGGCCCCCACTGGCACTCTCTTGGTGCAGTGGAGCTCATGTCTTGGAGTTCCTTAGATACCTCGACCGGTTCGGCAAAACCAAAGTCCACACTCCGATATGTCCTTTCTATGGCTACCCGAACCCACCGGCTCCTTGTCCATGCCCGTTCCGTCAAGCCTGGGGTAGCCTCGATGCTCTCATCGGCCGACTCCGAGCTGCTTTTGAAGAAAATGGAGGAAAACCTGAGGCGAACCCGTTTGGGACACGAGCTGTGAGGCTTTATCTTCGTGAGGTACGTGATTTACAGTCAAAAGCAAGAGGGATTAGCTACGAGAAGAAGAAACGTAAACGACCATCATCAGCTCATCAACAAACCCCATCTCTGCCATTTCCGCCGCCGCGGCCGCCACCACCAGGTGCATGTTGAAACATGCATTGGCTAAACCCTATATTTATGTGTGCAGTTTAGTATATGAATAGCTTCAACAATGAGTAAATTGAGATCGAGTCGGATCGGATCAAATCCTAATCGGATCTTGACTCGGGTTATATATTACTTGGTTAATCTGCTTTTGATGCAAACAGTGTTAGTATCCGTAATTGACTTGCAAATAGTTTGAAGACTGAAATAGTACTTAAAAAAGGCATTTTTTTAGGTACTTTATTAGTTTTTCATATTTGCCATTTGCTTTGTTCATCATCTTTAACTTTTAATATTTTGAGAAGAATTTTAAATATGAAGAGATTAGGTTTGATGATAATTTTTTTTAAGAAGCTAAATATAATTAATTATGAATAATCTTCCGATGAATTTTAATATTCTCTTATAGAACTTTCACAACAATCGATTTGAGAGAAAATTTATAAGTTTTCAGGCTAATAAAATCGTTCCTACATAAAACTGCTATAGAATCAACACTTATATTTACCGTGCGTAGAATATACATCACATTCACAGTCCATTCCCTAGCTAACAATGCTTTAATAATTCACACCAAATTTAGCATCAGTTTCCAATGTTTTATCATTAAGCATTTTCTACAAATAATTTCTGAACGCCTCTCTCCCATATTCTAACTAGGACATGTAATCCACTTACCTTAGTGATCTTAAAACAAACCTCGTCATCATGTGCATTAAACCATCCGTACGTGTTCAGTTTGCTCCAATCCCTTAACGGTTGAGACCAACAAAAACGAGAACTTCCCAATTCACTTTGTTGACTTCTCTTTTTAATCGTCATAGTGACTGATTTAGCAAATGCTATAATTCAAGTTAAGGTGTTAATATCCCTCCACCTAAATTTTTTAAAAGTTTTTCATTTTCATGTTCGTGATTTATCGAAAACTCTTTAGGAAATCAACTGCTATAATTGGATATAGGAATATACGGATGTCATTAATCATTGTATAGATTAACTATATAATATATGTTTTATGTTTTAAATTATACAAATAGGTACCCTTTGCATGTCATTAATCATTATTACCTTTTCTTCCTCCAACTATTGGTGATACCTTATTTTAGCCCCCATTACTACTTTTAAGTTACTAATTTAGCCAAAAACTTCATGCTATATAATTTTCGGCATCTAGCATACAAGTTATTGCAATTTGCATTGTTCTCTACTAAAGTTTTCGAGTGAGATGAGCACTTTTGATCTTCAACTAATCTTTTTGAAAGGTATTAGGCCATATCCCTAGACAAACTATGATTGAGAAAAAATGTTTAGAACATTCGAAAGCTGATTTAAACCATATTATTTAATTCGTTCGGATTAAGTTATTATTATTTTAATGTAATCAATTCAATTCAATTCCGTTATTTTTTTTATATTCAATTTGGTTCTATTACTTTTTATAACTAAAATTTTGTATGATAACAACAAATTTGTTCAAAATCTTTTTGGATTTTTTTAAAAAAAGTTTATATTTAATATATTAGTATACATCATCTAAAAATTTTAAAATAAATACATTTTTCCAAAAAAATTATCTCGATAGCTCAACTCTTTGGGTGTGGATTTGGATGGGCGGTGATGTGTGGTATGGTTCGTTTAGCTTACTTTTTGTCTCATGCTACAGTATCTAATCTCACTATCATCGCTATTTTTACACTATCCGCAATTAAACGCACCATCCATCCAAACCCACTGTTAATCTTCAGACTTCAATGATAAAAAAATTCAATAATTAAATTTATGTATCCATTTGAACAATCTTATTATAGGTTTTGATCATATTTGCTCTTTCTGGTATAATACTCAGAACTATCCATATGTATTGTGCAATCATTTTTAACCTTTAAATTTAAAGAAATATATATTTAAATAAAAAAATCAGTAAAAAATTTGCTTTATATATATAAATATAATTTTTTTACAATGCCCAAAATTATATACAATAAATAAATAAACCCTAAACCAAAATACACAATCTTTCTATTTGTATATCGTCCCAAGACAAGACACCATACCCAACATCACAGGTCAACAATACAATCAGTTTTCATAGGAAACCCACATTATCATCATCCTCATTATTATCGAATTTTATGTCTTCCAAGCTGTTTTCTACCGTGTTGATGTCCCAAAAGAAATCGAATTCATCTTCAACTTTGGAGCTAATTACTTCATTGGTGTAGGGATTATTGTTGCTATTTTGCTGAAGCAAGCTCAACAAGCTTTGGCCATGGCTTGGATGGGGTTGCGGGAAAGACAAAGAGGTGGCCATTTGTTGGAGTTGATGCCCATAATGCAAGCTTGTTTGGTCTCTTAAAGAAAAGGCACGAGACGATGATGTCTCCAACATCGTCGTTGGGTTGTTGTTGATGTTGTCTCCCTTGTTTTTGTGAAAAACCCTACATAAAACCCAATCTTCCTGTCATAAAGCACAACGAATGAAGAATTAGACAAAACTCAAATATAATATATGGCATACGTATATGATAGGATAAGAGATTCGTGTATCGCAATTGCATATGGTGGAGACTCAAATTTAAGTGTTGAAGGATTCAAGGCTTCTGCCTTAACCAACAATGCCAATACATATGTATATATAAATGAGTCGTAAATTTCTGTTGAGTTGTATATTGAGACACAAATTGGAAATTTTCTCTTTTGGCACTCACAGGTTTTTCAAAGTTTTACTACTCTGAGGTCTGTTTCTATATGTTCGAATGCACAATTTCCTATATAGAGGAGTGCTTTTTTTGGAATGATTATCCATTTGATCTAATGCCTTTTTATGTCACGACTTAGCCTAATTCATCAAATCGTGTCTTGAATGCATAATTCAAAAAATTACAAGCTCCTCAAGCTTTTTGTCACTCTTAATGGATTAATTGGTATTCATTCTGCAGAGTACTTTCCTTTATATATGAGAATGTGAGTTTGAATCTATGGAAACACTTAAAAAAGATATTAAAACGATGAACTTGTGAGTATTGAAAGGAAATAATTTCGGTTTGTAATTGACAACAAGACTGATAGGTTATACACAATATATCAAACCGAAACAATCAAAATCCAACTGGTTTATGTTGTTACCTCAAGAGATCATCAAACTTTCATAAAAATAATGAAAAAATAATTGATTCGATCAACATACTGCATACAGGGACGGATCCAAAGAGAAGCAGTTCACCCTCTAACGGTAACATTGACAAGAGCAACGAGTGAAAACTAACCTTAGGAGGCATATGCGGGGTTTCTAGACGAAACTCATGCATGATCCAACCTGTTTTGATTCCATTTGGAGCTCGGTTCTTGTGAAACACCAACGTCTTTCTCATCCCTACCACCTCTTGTGTTCTTGGGTCGATCACCGTCCGATCCTTTCCAGTTGCTTTCCAGTAACCAGATGCCGTCGCTCGATTCGTTCGGAACCCCGTCGCGTACTTCCGATCTCGGAAGCTGAAGAAATACCACTCGCTTGCGTTTAGCTTTGCCACCTCTTTCATTAAAAAAAATCAAAGTCCCATCATACACACAAAATTACATAATTTGTTGAATATTATCTTAGTACATCATGTTTAAGTAAAATTATTACTACATTTGATGATAAAAGATTAAGTCTAATTAATTATGAAAAAAAATAGGCAAACACTTACTATATTTGTAAAAATAATTTTTACGTGAAAATATGTTTTTAGTCTTTGCACTTTTACAAAATTTAAAATTTAAACTATTTTAGTACATTAGAAATTGGGGGAGGGGATGCAATTGTCACGATTTGAACCCTAAGCCTCAAATGCCAACAAGAACTCTTACTAACTCCCTTGAGTTATTGGCTAAAATCTTAGTTCGTTCATTAAAATTATCAGTAGTTTTAGGAAAAAATTATAAATTTAGCATGTTTATTTTTAGTCAATCATATGACACGAGAGTAACATAATTAAAATATCAAGTTAATTAATTTTGACGGAAAAAAATTAAGAATTTTAATGATTGAATTGAGGCTTTTAAATAAAAGTAAAACAATTTATTTTTTTTAACTTTTTAAATATATAAAGTTAATCTTAAATATTATCCTAATACAAAAAGTGTGTAACAAACAGTATAGGCATAGTAGATATATATTGTAGGGAAAAAGAAAACATTTCAACTCTATCCCTTATGACTCCAAAATAAATATTATGATCTTCTTTATCCAAACCATTAATTAAGTTTGACAATTGTGATATAAGGCCCCTATTTCACAAGGAGAAACATATGCAAATAAAAAAAAATATATATATATATATAAATAAATTTGGTCTAATTTAAATTCTCATCCCTTTATTTTATTAAAATTAAAAAATATTCCTTACACATAATTACTAAACTATTGATTTTTATATGAAATTTCAGTGACAAAACTTTATAGTAATTTCTTAGCTTTTGTAAAGTATGAGAACCGATCGATATGAAATCAAGTCTGAATTCTATAATTCCTAAATTACTTATAAACCCCTCAAATGTTTAAGATATTACTGCATTCGAAAGATATGAAACGTGTTTATTTATCGGCTGTTCTGTTTCTAACATGGAAAATTTTTTTGCGGGGTTGGAATTAAACGGTATATTTATATAATAGTAAAAATGTAATTTCATCATTGACTATATTTTTATAATTTTTAAAAAATTAAATTAAATTTTTATTATTTTTAAGGAGTTAAAATATTATTTTATTATTACTAATTTAAAATTTTATAAATTATAAAGAGGTTAAATGAAAATTTGTTCAGACGGTGGCCCCTGCCTGTCCCATTCGCTCCGCCACTGCTTAAGAGAAATATCACCTTCCTAGTTTGCTTAAATATCAACCAAATAATTAATGTGGTTTTGTTTCATGATTATATAACTTTTAATTTCAGCCAAAAAAGTAAAGCCCGAAAACCAGAAGAAGCTGAGAAGTAAGACAGTAGAACCATAGAAAAGCTATGGAAAAAATAAATAAAAGATTCTAAAGCAACCCTAAAGCATGGAAGAAGAAGAAGAAGAAGAAGAAGAGATGATGGTGTACCAGGAAGCTGCCATGGCTCACATGTATGCAAATCAATATCAACCAAAGTACCCTTCAAGATTTCTTCATTAGCAACCTTTTTGAAGAGATAATGGCAAACCAGCTCTTCATCACTTGGATAAAACCTAAACCCAGGTGGCAGTGTTGCCCCTATATCCCTTAACCCCATCTCTTTTTTCCTTTCTCTCTTTAAGCTAACAATGGCAAATATAAATGGGGTGGCAAATAAATAAATTTAAATAAAAGAAAAACAGAAAAGCTTTACTTAAACACAAGGTATTGTATGATATGATATGATAATATATGTATGTATGCATGTTGTATGATGAGAATTAAATGGCTTTGCTCAGTTAGAATTTCTTACAATATTCTATTTTTCAAATATATGGCGTCATGCTTGTGTAATTAGTTAGTTATAAATGTGAATGAAAAGCCAAAGTTACAAGAAACCTAAGCTAAGCTATATACTTTATTTGTGAACAATATTTTATGGACAAGATCCAAATTATTTATTAATACAATCATTCCAAAACACCCTTTTTACCTCTCTTTTATATTTAGATGAACTTTTTTTTTAATGTAAGATAATAAAGAAAGAAAGAAAATCTTGGGAATTGTTACTATAATATATTTCGGATAAAATCACTACACAAACTTGAAATTTGATTATTATATTTTATGGGGTGATATTTTGAAATAATAATAAAAATGGCGTTATAAACCTAAATATAACAATTGGACCAGAGTTCTAAAATCTGAAAAGTAGAAAGATTAAACTCTTAAAATTAAAAGTCAAGTTTCAATATATATGAAAAGTGGTTTAAAAAATAAAATTATAAAACTAAAATATTAGTGTATAAAAAACGAGCTCAGTTAAAATAAGGAAAATCCAAGGATGTAGGAAAGGTTTTTTGTTAAAATATTGGTAAAACTATAGTTTTGGTCCCAAAAGGATTTAAAATTCATTAATCTTGATTCTTTTAACATAAAATTCTTGAATTTGCTCAAATATTTCATAAAACCAATTCTAACCAAGGTTCCATGGTCCTTATAATTTTTATTTTTAATTGCAATTCTATACTCTATGTGGTCAGTGGTTTATAAGATTCATTTAACATTTTGGACTTCTATGTGAATTATATTACAACTTGTGGGGGGAAAAAACAAAAACAAAAAAGCGGAAAAGAGAAAGAACTTTGAAGATAAATTATTTTATTGAAAAGAAAATAAAAGTAGAATTAGAAATAGAATATTTAATATTCAGCCCTACTTTAATTAGTTAGTTATTATTATTATTATTATTATTAAGACGATACCAAAGTAAATACAAATTAGGAATGGAATATTCAATATTCCATATAAACTAAAAAAATACGAATTTTTAAAAAATCAAAACTAAATATAAAATAAATTAAAATAACATTAAAAATTTGTAGCCCGCCACCGACCTATCAGGAATTCTTTTTAGTATAAGGTATAGATAATAATGAATGAAAATATAATTATAAAATATATGCCAATAAAATCCAAGTGTCATGCCATGATTATTATCATCATTATATATATTTTTTATAATGGTTGACAATGATTATCATCATTTTCGCATAAATTATTGACGTGACGTGTTAAATAACATATTATATCATTAAAAATTACACCTATTTTCAAATATTTTTTAAAGAATATGAATAAACTGAAGATAAAAAAGATCATAATTAATTAGACTATATCTCGCGGACTAGGGTAAATGGCGAGCACACATATCCTAAAAAAATGGGCAAGGAATCAAAATAACAAAACTTATATTTAATCATGTACTTTTTTAACATAATGTTTGGAATAATAATTTTATGGTCTGACATTTCCATCAAAGGGTTCAAAAGATCTGACCCATGAGATTGATCGGAGCAATAATAGAGACAAATAATTGGAAGTAGATGAATTTATAATTAAACATGGATTAAAGTGATATTTAAAATTAATAAACGTTTAAAAGGAAAATCATATAAAATTAATTAAACAATTTTTTAAATAGTCTATAAATATCAATTATTGAACCCTAATTATAATTATTATTATAATAAATGTCAGTAATTGATAATCAGAGAGAGAGAGTCCAAAGTGAATCAAATTTTGATAAGATAAGAAAAATTTTGGATGGATTCAAACCAAAAACCAGTGGGCCATATCCTGATGGCTTGTCTTTGATCTGGGTCCACTAATGATGTACTTATCATCAATATTATTAAGGGTAAATTCCACCTAAGGTTATTAAACTATTACTAAGTTTATGTTTTGGTCATTCAACTTCAAAAAGTTATAAAATTGTCATTGAACTTTTCGGAAGTTTTCATTTAAGTCACTAGGCAATTAAGTTTTTTTTAAGTCCTACCAACGAGCTTCGAGCGATGACCGGTACAATGGATCAGTATTCATCGATGAGTAAAAAAACATACTTTAAATCTCTAAGTTGATCTGACGGTCAGTATTGGAAATCAAAGAAGAAAGTTGTTTGGATTTTGGTTTGTAAAATTGTGATGTCCAAAGTTGTTTCATGAAAAGAAATTGAACTGTAGAAGGGAAGGAGAATTATAGCTTTTGATTAGTGCAGGCGATACGAACAAAGAAAGCCACACAACAACGATTTTAACAACACAGTGATTTAAATGAAAACTTTCGAACAGTTCAATAATCATTTTGTAACTTTTTGAAGTGAAGTGATCAAAACGTAAACTTTTTAATAATTTAGTGACCTGGGTGTTTTATTAATAAGGGGTAAATATACTATTTGGTGTTTGTGTTCGGTTTTAATGTTTAAATTGGTATTTATGTTTTCTTTTGTTCAAATTGATTACTTTCATCACACATTTTTATCCATTTTTTGCAATTCTATTAATGTTAAATGATTGGACCAATCAGGTTTAGACACATGGCACACATGCCACATCATTAGTTGATTACCTATCACGTGCAACAATATGATTGGTCCATGTCATCCAATTTTGACGGAGTTACAAAATGAACTAAAATGCGCAAGAGAAGCCAAGTTCGGGTACTAATTTAAACAAAAAAAAACATATGTATCTATTTGAACATTGAAGCCAAACTCATATATAAAAAAAAAAGTATATTTACCCTATTAAGAAACTACATGGTACACTATGAACGAAGAATTCAAAAATTTCACAAGCAAAATTGATGGGATAATATACCGTTGTAGAATATATAGTAAAAAATATAAATATATATGATAATTATTTGTTATATCAGTGGTAGAGTGTTTTTAACTCCACAAATGAGATTAATAAATCGCAACGTATCCTTAATTGATACTTAAAAATAAAAACAAATAAATGCCATATAAAACTTTTTAACTCTTGCTTGTAACGTTTTTGAAAAAAAAAAGCGTTATACGATTTCTGTAACAATGAAAAACTTCATAATCGAGTATAGAATATTGTCATGTATCTTATTTGTTGTCTTTTATATTTCTATAAAGAGATATGACAATATCTTGCACCCGCTTATGATTTTTTTTAATTCTATTTATACAACTAAAATGATACACTACAACATTAAAAAATCATAATTGAATATTATTATGAAAATATTTCTAGAAAATGTTTTTTTAGAATAAAAAACCTATAAAATTAAATTTATAAAATAATACTAATAATACCAATAAATCTATAAATGGTTGATCAGTTTAAAAAAAAGGACAATAATAATTAAATTAATTATTTTGAAAGAAAATAATAATTATTAAAGAAAATGAGGACAAAAGGATATTTGTCATATAGAAGATACCATCTCATGATAATAACATATGGTAATAATTAGATACATAATAGATGATGACTGGATTGGGTGTCACCAAATAATCAATACAATTTAGATTCTAATAATTATGGAACTATAATTTCATTACTGCCTTATGAATTACGATGATGTGAAATTTATTTATTTTTTATTTCTCATCAAATTAAAAGAAAAACAATAATATCCGTTTAATGAAATTAAAATTTTTACTTACAAATTAGATATCTATTTATAAGAAAATTATTATAAAAAATAATAAATAATGTCAACGAGTTACATTCAGAGGCGAAACCATAAAATTTTATGGGAGCCGGATTTTAGTTGTATTTTTTTATAAGAGTTAAAAATACTATTTTACCATATATTAATTTAAAATTTTATAATAATAAAATACCATAATTAAAATTTTTCATTTTAGGAACGGGTGGATACATGATTTGTGTTGTTTAAACTTTCTTAAACATTAAATCTCAAGTTTAAACTCGAAAAATACGTTTTTTTATAAATTAAAAATTAAAAAGAATCTGAAATTAGATCCATGTGTTGTTGAACACAATAATTAATTTGGATGATGAAGATTTTTTATGGAAAAAATCCATGAATGACTGATAAATAAACAAAGAGATAAATATTGGATTAGATTATTCTAAAAATAAAATAGAAAATTAAGATAAATAATTCAAATGATTGTGAATTCTAGGGGTTAGGGTTTATATATATTTTAAATCTGCAAGAGGGAACTTGCGTTAGGCGTGGTTTGATAGTTTGTTGTATTGTTGGACAATGAGTGACGGCTTGATCTTCCTCTTTGGAAACCTTTGATAATAATAAATACTTCAAAAATAAATAAATATTTAGAAGGTTGTTGTGTTTGGAATAATTTAACCTCGGGATAAATGCTAAAACTATATATTAACTTTGATATAATTTACATGTTTTACATTAATTTTAATTCGGTGTATTTATGTACATCAATTTTTACATTTCACTAGCCTTATTATCTATGTGACACAATTTTCTGTTAAATTATGTGTCAATTGTTGACATGACATTTTATTACGTTAAAAAATAAATAAATAAATTTAAATTATTTCCACCTGAATTAAAAAATAAATATACTTGGGAAGAGGATTTCTTATTTTCCCCAAAAAAAATATTTTTCTTTTTAATCTAGGTGGAAATAATTTATTTTTATTTATTTTTTAACCTAATAAAATATCATGTCAACATTTTACAAATAATAAATATCATTTTGCCAAAAATAAAAAATTTGCAGTAAATTTATTAGGTAAATAATAAATAACATTTTACAAATAATAAATATAATTTTGAGAGTGTTTTAATCTCTTTTATTTTATATATATAATTTATATAAAATCAATTTAAATCAAAATATAGGGACATTTAGATACAAATCATCATGATTTTCAAACTTTAATTTTACCAATTCGATTAAATTTTTATTTTTTAAATATATAAAATATATATTTATTATGCAATTATTTTTCACTCACATTGTTAGCGAACCATATTATTATTATTATTATTATTACCCTCCCATAGCCATTTCCTTTCCCTTTCAAAAGTGAGTCAATTTTACTTTTATACATTTCCATAAGTTATGGTCTTAATTATTATTTGAATTTATGGGATAATAAGCATCAAGTCATCCATATTTCCTCCAAAATTATCAATGTCCTTATAATAATTAATTACAAGGAATTATTTATTTAGTTTTTTTTTGGTAAACTACATCCAAGGTCATTATCCATTAATAAGTTTACGTTTTCATCATTCAACTTCAAAAAGTTATAAAATTAATGATCACTGGATTATTTAAAAGTTTCTATTTAGGTCTCTTTGAGTTGTTAAGCGTGTTTATATATATATATATATATGTCTAGCTAGCGAGCTCTAAATAATGATTCAACGATCGGTACAGTGGATTAGTACCCATTAACGAGCAAAAAAACATACATTAGATCCAAGTCAATTTAACAGTTAGTGTCAGAGATTCGAGAAGAAAGTTGTTTGGATATTGGTTCCTAGATTTGTGACGTTTAAAACTATTTCATGGAAAAAAAAAACTTAACTATAGAAGAAAAGAAGAAGGAGAATGAGAACTTTCAATTAGTGCAGAAAGTGCGAACAAAGAAGGCTATATAATAGCGATTTTAACATTCCGGTGATTTAATTGAAAACTTTCGAATAGTTTAGTGACTATTTTATAACTTTTTTTAGATTGAATTATTAAAATAGAAACTTATTAATAATTTAATAACTTTGGGTATAGTTTATCTTTTTTTAATGCGATGGCCCACTTTTTTTATTCTCTTCTAAATATATTAAAGCAAAGTATTGATGAGTCTCGAACCTTAGTTTATCAAGATGTTGATGAGTGAAAAGAATAGGGTAATCCGTATTAATCTTATTGATTACCCTATTCTTATTATGGTATCAAGAGCCTACGTTTGTTGATGAGTGAAAAGAATAGGGTAATCCCTATTAATCTTATTGATTACCTTATTCTTGTTATGGTATCAAGAGCCTAGGTTTCCCTTTTTATTTATTTTTTTCTTCTCCAAGCCTTTTGCTTATTATCTTTTGTTTTGCCCGGTGGCGCGGCGGTGTCAGCCTTCGAGCTGGTTATCACCCGCCTTTTTCTCCCTCCCATCAACCTTTTTTTTTCTTTATTCTTTTCATTCACTTCACATGTTCTCTCTTTTCAGTTTGTAGATATATTTTGTGGACGGTGTCTGTCGTTGCTAAAACTCTAATTTTATTTTATTTTCGTGCCCTTTTTGTCGTGTTTCTAGCTTTGTTCTCTGTTTCCCGTGCTTTGGTTGTCTGTTACTCCAAGCAATATTCTTATTTCTCAGTTTAGATGGCCAAACACCTATTGTCGATGGTTGGCCGTCATCCTCCTTATTCTGATCTGATATCATGACAAAAATAGGGTAATCCCTTCTAATCTTATTGATAAACCTCAAGAATATACATAATATTTTTACTGCAATAGTCACGTAGGAATAGGAAATATATATAATATATTCCTAAATAAATGGAAAGATATATAATTTATTCCTAAATATATGCCTAAAAGTTTACGATAATATATAATATATTTAGATATTATTAGAAAATAATCATATCCCATAATAATATCCAAATCATGAGTATTTAATTAATTCCGATATAATTTTAATAATTATGATTGAAGTTAATATGTTGAACACAATTCATAATAACTTGATTAACACAAAAAAAAGAAGAAGAAAGAACCAGACCCTTTATACAATTCCAAATTTATCTAACAAAATCATTGCTTAAAAAACAACCACCTATATTTTATACAGCCTATAAGGATGGCAGTTGACAGGGAGGTGGAGGACAAATAATAATTTTATCAATAAATTATTTGTATTACCATTTACAAATAAAACATATTTACTTTTGTCCAAAAAATAACTATAAAAAGTAAGTAGGGATTATATATACAAGGATAAGTATGATCAATAAGTGGTTGGGTGCAATAATAAGACACATTGCATTCATAGGGAGAAGACTCAAGTTTGAATTTTAGAGATGACATTGTTAAAAAAAGCCACCACAAATTCTGAATATCCGTTTATAAAAGGAAAAAAAAAAGGTAAGTATGGATGGCAACGAAGTGGAGTCTAGGATGGACAAAAGCCAACACAATTAAGTAAATAAGTATATTTATTTTTGGTGCCCAAAGGATGTAATGTATAGTATATGTGTATATATATAAGAAAAAAAAAAAGAAAACTAGATTTTATATGATGGGTTTGAAATTCATGTGTTTGATTGTCAATTTTTTATATAATGATAAATTTAGTTATCAATTTTATATTTTTATTAATTAGGTTTTTATTTTTTTAGTTAAATTTGATCATTTATCTTTTAAAAAGAGTCATATCATTTTTTTAATAGAAATATTAACTAAAACATTATTTTTTTAACGTTGTTGCTATTTATACTACATACTAACATGAAACTATTTGTTTATATGCGACGTCAACAAATAATTTAAAATTTATAAAGAATTCAAAAAAAATTGAAAGTTCATAAAATTCAAAAGAAAATAGCATATAGTATACATGGACTGTCATGCGAGATATCATGCTTAAAAATTTGTTGTTTTAGTCAATATTTCTATTAAAAACAATAATTCGGCTCTTTTTGAAAGGTTGATAGTCAAATTCAACTTTTTTTAAGGAGTCGAGAGCCAAATTTAACTAAAAAAAAGGAATAAGGGCCAAATTGCCAAAAGATGTAAACTTTAAGGGCTAAATTTAATATTATACTTTTTTTTCAAAGGGTAAACTACATCATTAGTCACTAAACTATGGGTAAGTTTTCATTTTGGTCACTGAACTATTCGAAAGTTTTTATTTAAGTCACTAAAGTATTCAAAAGTTTTCATTTAAGTCACTAGGTTGTTAAGTTTTTTTTTTTAAGTTCCGCCAGTGAACTCCAAGTGATGATTTGATGATCGGTATGGTGGATTAGTACACATCAATGAATAGAAAAACATTCATTAGGTCCAAATTGATCTAATAGTTAGTATGGAACATACCTTAGATCCAAGTCGATCTAATGGTCAGTATTGGAGACTGAAGAAAAAAATTGTTTGAATTTTAGTTTGCAGATTCATGACATCCAAAGTTGTTTCATAAAAAAATTTAAACTGTAGAAAGAAGAAGAAAGAGAACTTTCGATTGGTGCAGTCGTGCAAACAGAGAAAACCATATATTATTGATTTTAACAGTCCAATGACTTTAATGAAAACTTTTGAATAGTTCAATGACAAAATTGTAATTTTTTAGTTAAGTAACCAAAACAAAAACTTATCTATAGTTTAGTAACTAATAGTGCAGTTTACCCTATTTCAAAATAATTGTAGGAGCTACCATAACTATGCATGGAATTTCTATATAACTTTATATTGATGATAGATTTATCTATGGTATCCTATTTTTATTTTTTAAATTTTTGAATTAGTGTTAAAATAATCAATTATATATTTGAAAAAACAACCCTGAAATTATAAAATGTTAATTCAAAACTCATTCGTTAAACATTTGGATATTTTTTTTAACAATTTCATTATAAGTTTTGATTACATTTATTATTTTTGACACAATACTTAGAACTACCCATAGCCTCTTCCCAATCCATAAATAGGAGAATAACGAGCTTCAATGCACTCGGATTCAAGTTTTTCTTCATTAACAACAATACGCATGTGAATCAGACTAAGACTCAATCTAAAAAGATGAATCTTTAGTTTTGAAATTTATACCAAGTTGATAAGATCATTGATGAATTCCATTAATAACAAGATCATTGATGAATTCCATTAATAACTAATTCTACTATTAGTACATCCTATTCTATAAAAGTTTATCAAAAGCAAGCTTTTCTTTTGCTTTTAATTTGTCAAAAAAAAAAAAGTGTTGGTTTTTTTCTGAAAGGTGTTGTTGGGGTATCACTGTTTGAAACATAATTTGTAAAGACAAACGTCCAATTCATAATTATTGGAGCAAAAATATACATCTTGTCATTGGACTTTTGAAATTGATTGTTTTTGCCTTTTTTTTTCAAAAAGAAAGAAAGAAAGAAAAGGTAAAAGGACCTCTTCAATCCCTTTCAATTTCAATATTGAGCAAATTGGTTCCTCTAAAAAAATTCGAAGTAATTTAATCCCTTTTAATTTCGAAAGTGAGCAACTAAGGACAAGTAATCACAACGTTAATGTTCTTCATGAATTCTACATAAATTTAAATTGATATAATAATAAATTTAGCTCTCATAATTTACACATTCTATCAATTTGATTACGATTTAACAAATTTAGCCCACAATATTTTTGCAAATGTTTAAATGTTGAGGCTAAATTTGTTGAATTTTTTTAGAATCAACATCAAATTAACAAAATATGTCAAAATCGAAGATTAAATTTATTATTATACCAATCAGAATTATGCACGGTTGATGAAAGATAGTAACACCATGATTAATTATCTTTAATTACTCACTTTCAAAATTGAGAGGGATTAAAATGTTTCAATCTTTTTAAGGACTAATTTACTCGAATTCAAATTAAAAAAAGACTGAAAAGGTCGTTTTACCAACAAAAAAAAAAACTAATGGGTAGTTCACAAAATCTAGAAAGATATTTGCTGAGAATATTATTGTTGATTTATAACCCAAAAACCAAAAGGTGATGCTTAAAGTTAAGTCTAAGATTTGAAGGCATAGGAACAAAGTAGACACCTCGTTTTTCAACAAAGCTAGATAGATTTCTAGTTTCTGCAATTGAAATTTTTGGCCATTACTCCATCAAAAGGAATTTCCACGAGTGGAACTAAATTTTGCTTGTTGGAGTAATAAAAATAATGGTAAATTGCATTTAATGCTGTTAAACTATTAATAAGTTTACATTTTGGTCATTCGATTTCAAAAAGTTACAAAATGATCACTAAACCATTCGAAAGTTTTCATTTAAGTCACTAAATCATTAAAATTGTTGTTGTATATGGCTTTTTTTCATTCGCATCGCCTACACCAATCGAAAGCTCTCATTACCCTTCTCTTTTACCGTTCTTTTTTTATTCATAAAACAACTTTAAATGTCACGAATCTCTAAACTAAAACTCTAAAAAAAAAAAAGAATTCTCCGATCTCCTGCACTAACTGTCAAATCGACTTGGATCTAAAGTATGTTCTTCTACTCGTTGACAAGTACTAATCCATTGTATCGGCCGTTGAGTCATCACTTCGAGCTCGATAGCTAGACTTTAAAAAAAAAAACTTAACAACCTAGTGAATTAAATAAAAACTTTCAAATAGTTTAATAACCATTTTGTAACATTTTAAAGTTAAGTGACCTAAACGTAAACTTACTATCAGTTTAGTGACAATAAGTGTAGTTTACACTAAAAATAAAATTATGGTATTGATTATTGAAATTTGGTTAAACTTGCTAATAGTTTAGTGACATTTAGTCTTTGTACTCTAATTTGGTTTTTTTTTAACCCATGTGCTTTTCAATTTTTGAAATTTCAATACTCTTCAAATGATAGTTGTTAGATCTGTTAAGTTAAATTATGTTATTTTCAAAATCTTATGTGGCAAACTCACAAGCAATTATCACGTGTAATACCATGTTAACTTGCTATTTGTACATGATCTCACAAAAAAAAAAGCCACCTCATTTTAATTAATGAATTTAACGACTATTAGATTGAAACTTCAAAATTCGAAAAGTTTAATGACTACAAATGAAAAAAAATTAACAAATACTAAATTTATAGTTTACACATAGTATAATACTAATAGCAAAATCTGACCTAATGAATTTAATTACTGCTATTTAAGTTAAGATTGAAATTTCAAATACAAAAACTAAATTAAATTAAATTAAATTATAATACAAAAATTAAATCAACGACATTCACATAGTACATGAGCTAATAGCAAAATTTCACCTACACCAACCTCCAATGGGGTGTATAATATCATTGGATTTATGTTTGTCGCTTTTTTTTTAAATTTATATTGATCACGTAATCATATTTATGTGGCACAACTTATACGTTGCCATTTGGCGCACTAATATGACGACAATTGTAGTTAATATGATAAATCTTTGTACTTATAAAAAATTTAGAATTTAGCCCATGTAAATTTTTAAAAAAAAAATTAATCTTTCTATTTTTCAGATTCCAAAATTTAAATTCAATTATTAAAATTATCAAACTTTTTTATTAAATGATAGATGTGACATTTTGAAATAAACACTTAATAGCAATGAACTAAAAGATGTGGTTACAATATTATTAATTAAACTTAAATTTAAAAATTTAAAAATTAAAATAATTAAATTCTTAAAAATGAAAATATGCAAACTTTTACTTAAATTTATATAAAAAATAGATTTATTACTTATTTTAACCTAATAATTATAAGAAAAGGGAATTAAGCAAGGGTTTGTGATGGGAAGAGAAAAGTAGGAAACGTGTATGGAGAAAGGGTTGACGTGATTTATGAGAATTTAAGACGCCAGCATCCGCCGCAAAATGTTCTTAAATGAACCCAAAACCAGAGACATGCCGATGGAAGAAAATATGAAAAGATTTTTTTTTTTTAAAGGAAAACCATGAAAACTTTTTTACTTTGACAAAAAAATAAAAAGCAAAGATACCATGCATCATAATTATCGCATGAAAAGATCCTTTTGTTTTTCTTTTTTTTTTAAAAAAAAAGTTGTCAATATTATCCGAATTTTACAAGTCCCACATATCCAAAATTACCCAACCATGAAATATAAGTGTTTTCTTTTTAATTTTTATTTTTAGAGTGGATGAGATTTGCTGCCATCCCTTGGGTTGATAGTATGGTTTCGAAACCAGATGGATAGTCGAATTAATTAGATTATTAATTTGATTAATTTAATTAGTTTGTTTGGTTCTATTAACATAAAGTGTTCAATAGCGATGAGATATGAAGGAGGGTGTAGCGGTGTTGATGGGAGTTGGTTCATTCAATTGAGACAAAGAACTAGAGGTTATAAAGAGTGAAGGTGAAGGAAGTAAGGAGATCGAGTGTTGAAGGCAAGTTGTCAGAGTGTAAGCAAGTATTTTGAAGAGTCGATCCCTTCTTCATCGTCTTGGGGGCTATCTATAGGTGGGGTCCCGTGCAGGATGACGTTAACATGTTGGACCCACAATTAGGCCATAATTGTGGGACGTGTGGGGTGAATGTCTTTGATTGGACAAGGATGTTTGTGATGAGGCGTACCCTATCATTAGTTCTAATTCAGTGGTATGAAGTAGTTGAACCCATATGAGATTTGGTTACCAAAAGGATCATGTTCTTAGTAGAAGACCGGGTGCTTGGAGGAATGGGTGGTTAGCTTCCTTGAATGGTTACCTTTCACTTGTCCAGGTAGTTAGAACGGGAGGTGAAGCTCTTGGTGACCTTCTGATTTGTAGTAGGTGGGGTACATCACTCGGGTGACCTTCTGATCTGCCATGTGTCCTATTTTTTGGGGAGGTATAACAAATTCAATTGAATAAATTATTAAAAAAATAAAAAATTATTTAAAAAAATAAAGAAAGATAGTCAATTTTTAACTATCAATTCAACTAATTTTTTAACCCAATTCAACCAGTTTACGAGTCAACCAATCCAATCCTTTATTTCGGATTGATACTTAACATGTTCTCGATCTAGCCAACATGATCTGATTTTGAAAACAATGGTTAATAGTAATAAAGCAAAAGCAAATAAAGTAAGCAAGGAAGATTAAGGAAAGGAAAAAATATATATTATTTTCTTTGGATAATTAAAATTAATAAAAATAAAATAATTTAAATAATTTTTTATTTATTTAAATAATAAAAATTACTCATCATAATGATTTTTTATATTTATAATTTTTTGAGAAGAAATTTACTTACATTAGTGTAAAATAACATGACTTTACACCATTTAATGTTTTTTTTCTATTATTGATATTTATCGAATGGCATAGCCAAAGGGGCAAGGCCCCTTGGCTTAATTGGAAAATTATTTTATAACCCCCTACCTAAAATTAAAAGATCTAATTTAATCTTTTTTAACATTTGATTAAATGAAAATTTTATAATTTTAGCTCTTTTAAAAAATTAATAATTTAATTTAAGTATTTTTAATACAAAAAATTTAGCTTTGACCCCCCAAAATTTACAATCTTATCTCGGCTCCCAAAACAAAATTTCCTACTTCACCCTTGATCTAATCCTCATATTTCATGTTCCATTCTTATAAATCTTACATGTCAAGTTTAGAGTAAAGAAATTATTTTAACTATTTGATTTATGCAAAAAAAAAACCTTTCAACCGTTAGATACATTTATTAATATAGACAATATTTTATATCAATATAATAAAAATGTCAAATTGATTCGAAATTTTACATATATAAATACAATTATATCAATAAATTCACCAATTAGATTATTAAAATATGAATCATAGAAAAAAATTAAAAGGTATAAAATAATATTAATTTTGCATTGGTATAAATGAATTCCTCTCAAACTTTTTTTATAAAAATACATATAATTTAAAATAATACTCCATCCAAACTTAGGATTAGTGTTTTTCCTTCTCTCATTCTAATCCAAACATTGCATTACTATTGTTGAGTAATTTTTTGTGGAACATTCAAGTATTTATACATATTATCACTGTTCATGGACTTAACCCCCACTGTTCATGGGACTGACATCCTGAGTAGGCCTTGGGCATGTTGAACACATGTACCGTTCTGGGTCACCTACTAGACCTCACGGCCCCCTACATGCGAACTCCTCGGGTATATGCAAGTTGGGATCTCAAACTCCCCTTGACTCGTGCGAGCTGATATCGCGAGCTCCCTAGCTGTCCTTTCGTTGTATGCCTTGCACATACCATCTGGTGGGCTTGACCAGGTCGCAGGTAGGCGACCCAAATTTTATCCGAATTTCGGGTTGACGATGATTTGTGTATAACAACTATAAATCTGATTTTAAAGCTTTCCATCCCTTATCCTAATCTAAACAGGTTACTATAAACATGATGTTAAAAGCTTTTTGGTCCCCTAAAATATTTATAAAACAACAAACTCATCTCAGATCATCTGATGGTCATGGAAGTGAGCAAGTTATTGTTTTTTTACTCTTGTCCCTGCCCTTATCTTGTGGTTAAGCAGCTTAAACCTGTTTCCACTGAAATCTAAGCAAAATGTTTGTTTGTTTCCCTAATAATTTAAATCTAAAAGCTCTGTAGGCTGGTACTTCTATATTCAATAATGGAGAAAAGATAGGAAGATAAATCATATAGGAGAGGGAAAGAGAGGAGAGAGAGCAATTAGACTCACGGTTATAATAATCATCGTCATCTGGGGGCATCCGTGATGTCTAAGCCAAGAAAGGTCATTATTTTGTAAATAATGGAAGTACGGATTGCATTAGTTCCACGTGAAATAATAACCATAGAAAATTTGAAGGGATTATATAATTTTTGGCCTTTAATATTGACAACTAGATTCATTTTGATCCTTAAATTTAGATTCTATTAAGATTTGTGATGTGATCAGTGTTCTTGGAATGACTGGATTAGTTGGTCGAACCGATTGGACCACTTAAATTGGAAGTTGCTTGAAACCAATAAAAAAAATTGAGACAAACCAATAGCTAAACAGGTTAAATAGATTTAATAAAATTTTCTATTTTGTAAAATTTTATGAGTTTTAAATCAATTATTTAATTATTGTTGATATAGCAATTAAACTAATCAAACTGATTGAATCATGAACCAATGGTTTGACTAGTTTAACCATTGGTCTGATTATTAGAACATTATATGCAACATTCTAAGATTGTACCATGTCATCACTTGAAAATTTATATAAGTTTTTAAATTTTCAAAAGATGATGTGACGAAATCTCAAAATACCACATCATCAAACTTTTATAATTTTCAAGTTCAAAAATTAAAATAAATTTAATTATCAAGTTTAAGTACCAAAATAGATTAAAAAAATACAGGTACTAAAATGTACCTAATTGCAAAATTTAAGAATCAAAATTTATATTATCCGAAATTTAAAATAAAAACACCACTTTTAGACATATAAGCAAAAATGTAAAATAATAAAAAATAATTTCGTAAGTGAAATAAATTGAATAAACTAATCATGACTCCAAGCCTAATATGTCATATATCAAAAGAGAAAAGTAAGAATTTTTAGACATATAAACCTATATATTCAATAGATGCATGTATTATATATATTTAGTAAATAACCTAAGACAAATTCTTCTTTCAGCTATGATCATTTGAAAGAAATTTACATATATAAATCAATTAGAATAATAACTATATGCTTATAACAAGTAAAAGATTTTACTCCAAAGAAGACATGTCTCTATCTTGAACTGCTTTGCTGTCCAAATATCGACAAATATACTAATGTTTTCAATGATATATCTATCAATCAATCAATCAATCTGAGATTCTATATAATATAAACATGTCCTACCAATTCTCATTATTATTTATTAAAATTAAGAAAGGATGCATATGCAAAATTTTAGTTAAGATATATTAGGGGTTAGATTATATTTCATTCATTTCTATTATTAAAAATTGGCATGATTGATAGCATAATTAAACGGTGATATGTGACGTGCTATATGTACTTCATGACTATGTATAAAGACCGATTTTTAATAGTAAAAATTGATGAAAAATTTAATAGAACAATCAATTTACTTCTTAATCTAATTTATAAAGATTAATTTAAATATTTTCTTTTAATAAAAGAATAAAATACAATCTATTTATAATACTTTTACTGCCATAAATCTGTCCTAAGCTACGCTAATAACATCTTTTAAGTCTGTGATGGCACCTTGGATTTAAACCTTGGGAGTCACACACAAACAATAAACCTAATCCAAAACCAAAATTATTAAGCTTGTATGTTCAAATTCACCTATTTTCTTCCACCATGTCAATTATGATTATTTTGGCAGGTAGCTCCTATGAACTAACCTACAATCAATCCAACTTCTTGTGATGCAATTGTTCTACTCAAGGAATCAAAGCTCCTTAAGTCATTGGATCTAAAGATTTGCGATGGAAATGATTGAGTAATTTGTAACATATAGAATCATATAGCAAACAGTTTAAGCCAATATTGTTTGAATTAGACGGAAGTGAATTAGAGTATTGATATGATAAAAAAGGTTGAATTGGTTGGCTTACAAATGGGTACGAAAAAATTCAATTGGACCAAAATATCGGTTGAACTAATTTTTATTTTTAAAGAATAATTTTTAATAATTTATCTAATCAAATTCGACTATTCAATCAGACTGATCAAACCAATAATCTAATCAATTCAATCAATAAATTTATTCTAAAAACCTTAATTTAAACTACCTTTAACAGAACTTAACCGGTAAATTGGTCAATGCTTTTTCCTAATAACAACTCAGAATAATTATTTAAAACTAGCTAAACTTAAATAATAATTATTATATTCTGGTCTTCTGATTTGCTTCTTTTCATGAAATTCTAGAATAAATAGCAATAAAATACACACAAAAAAATATAATCAAAACAAGAGAGAAAATCAAGTATGGTAGTAACATAACATCTAATATATTCTTTAATATAAAGTTAACAGCAAATTTTCTTGTGTGGGAATACTTGCATTTAAATAAGAGATTTGGGGTTTACAGGTTACTTGAATTTGACCACAAATGAGATTTTATATGTGAACTTGAGAAGCTTTCAAAGTCATGTATTAACCTCAAATGGAATAATTTCCATGTTTATTTGTGTAAAAGGATTTCATTCTCGTTTATTTAATTCTTGCAGTGACGCATATTCCTCTCAAGGATTCTGTTAAAAAAAGACCCCTGTACAAAGATTCCTATACCCCATACGATGAGATTTTTATTATAATATTACATATCATACCCTGTGATGGATTACCTAATTATTAAATGGATCAATTTAATTTCTATACCATTAAAAAGAATAACAAATCCAATTTGTAGCAGAGTTAACAGTTACCATATAAAAACTGTCTTAAAATTTACTTTTTTTCAATTACAACTCAATTTCAGACAAAAGATTTTATTTACGAAAACATAAAAACTTCCAATTTAGCCTTATTTGATTCTTTTTAATATTACATGGATTAAATTGATCCATTTAATAATAGAGGGATTAATTTGATCAAATCCCTATAATAGAGGGACCTCTCAAGTACATTCATCATAATTCTTCTATTTGATGAATGGCTAAGAGTATGAAGAAATAAAATCTAGTTAAAGAGAATAATCATTGTATAGCCCAATTTATGCCCGGGCCCAACAAGCAGAGACCCAAAAATCAAATTAATTAAACCCAAACTAAATCTACCCAAACAGCCCCATTACAAGCCCAAATGCCAAACCCAAATAAAACAAAGCCCAAATCCAAACAAGCCCATTACAGCAAGGCCCAACAAAAGTCAAACTAGGGTTTCAGCAGCTAAGGCGCCGCACGTCCCTAGGGGCTCCTTCTGCCACCGACGCCACCAGCTCTCTGCCACCAACTACTCCCAACAATTACCTGCAAGGACAACACGCAAAGCAGAGGCAAAAACAGTGCAAAATAATAGAAATAGATAAATATGTATTGTAATCGGCTATATAAAGACACAAAGAAAATGTAACGGGGCTTCTTCCGATTTTCGGTAAAAAACAACTTAATAAAAAGAAGAAAAATTGAAAAGGTTGATTCCATTTTTTCTTTTCTGTTCTGGCATTTTCTATTTTCTTTTTTATTCATTTTTGTTTGTTTCACTACTCTTTTAAACAAAAGAAAAAAGGGAAAAGAAAAGTACCTATTCGTTTCGAAGGCTGGCGTCGGAGCCCGTCTTCGTCGTCGCCGGTGGAGGAGGAGACGAGCGGTCTCTCCTCATTTTCGGATCTTGGGCTCATCTTTCTCGACGTTCCACCATGGATCTGTGGTCTAGAGGCAATCGGCTTCAAAAGGGACCGAAAAGATCCGATTTTGTGCCTCCGACCACCGTGCGCGGCGGCCGGTGGACGGTGGCCCGATGATCGGTCAAAAAGGGACCGAGAGAGAGAGGGGAGAGAGCTCTTTCTCTGTTTAAAAAAAATGCTGAAATTGATTTGTTTTTAAGGTTTTTTAATATTTATAGTAAACACAAAACGGCGCCGTTTTGACACGCCCTGACCCGCGCGGTGACCCGACCCGAGGGGAGGGTCCGCGTGTTTTCGCTGGATGGGCTATTTGTGCGCTCAGTCCCTCCAGTTTTAAAACGCGTTGCAATTCGGTCCTTTTGGCTATTTCCTTTTATTTTTAATCTATCCCTATAATTTTAATTTTATTTCCATCTGGCCCACTGCTGCGCTGCGTTTTGAGGCGGTTGGGTTATTTGCCCATTTGATCCTTTCGCTTTTGGCGCGCTTTGTAATTTAGTCCCTTTCATTTTGAATTCGCCCAGTTTCTTTTGTTTTTATTTCGATTTAGCCCATATTTTAGCAATTTTATTTTATTGTTACTATTATCATTATTGTTATTATTATTATATCATTGTCATTCTCATTATATATTTTCATTCATATTTACTTATGTAATTTTAAATATGTGTCTTATTATATTAATATTATTATTATATATTTGCTTATATATGCATATATGTTTATGTATTTGTTTCTAACTTATTTAATATATACATAAATGTTTTTTTCTTTTATATATGTATATCTATATACTTTTCTTTTTTCCTCACGAATATACGTATACATATTTATGTGTTTTTTTATACGGTTTCTTTTATCTTACTTTATTTTTTTTATATATCTCACATGCACATTTTTTTTATGTATATATTATATATATTTATATAGTATTTATACGAATTTGCGCATTTTATTTACATGTTACGGCTTATTATTTCGCATGTTACTGATTTGTTCTTTTTCTTTATTTTATTTTAGTATTATTGTTCATATTATTTTTATACTTTTGTATTCATTGTAGTTTAGCCATGTGTAATAATGTAATTTGCTTTCACATTTTTACTACGATTTCGTGTTTTTATTTCACTCAATATAACAAAATTTGTTTTAAAAAATGGCACTGTGTTTAGATTCGAGAAGATCGTACCCTAACTTACTGGGTTTCGATTTTCATAATAAATCTAAAGACACGAATCTTTTTAAACTCAAATTTTAAATGATCTCGGGATTAAAAATCGCGTCCTAACTTACTGGTCGTGATCTCATTTTCAAATCCGAGATGGTTAAACCTATCTTTTAAATAAGCATTTTTAATCGCGTATCGAGAATTCGAGACGTTGTATCCTAACTTACTGGATATGATGTCTTTTCTCGATTAACGTGAAATATGCCACTTTTTCCAAGATTTTCAACTTTTTAATACAAGGATCATATTTTTAAAATTCTTTCAAATTCTCAATTTTCGACATTAAGACATTAAGTAATCAACTAGGTACCAATTTTGGGCGTATCGAGGGTGCTAATCCTTCCTCGTACGTAACCGACTCCCGAACCCGTTTTTTGAATTTCGTGGACCAAATTTGTTGTTTTAATAAAATCAAACCGTTTATTAAATACAATCACTTGTCGAGGTGATCCAATCACACCTCATAAAAAAGGGATTGGTGGCGACTCCCGTTTCTTATTTTCAAAATCCAAGTCGACCCCGTTTTTCATCAAAAAAATGGTGTCAACAGCTTGGCGACTCCGCTGGGGAATACCGATAAGAGGGTCAAGCCACGTGGTGATTACTTTTTGTCTTTTGTCAAAATTGAAAATTCGGTTTAAAATTACGATCCTTTCATCGCATTTTATCTGTCTTTATCATAATCATCATCATTGGGGTTCATAATTGCTCTGTTTGTTTAAATTTTGGTATCTTTCCGCATTGCATTGCATGACCGTTGGTCACACCTTTAAGTGGGAGTGAGAAGCTACGCCTTCGTAAGGTTTTCACCTCCGCATGGGATAGTGAATCGCTTTCGGGATATATCCGTACCTATGTCTTCGTGAGATTTTCATCTCCGCATGGCCATAGGGAAATGTATCCCCCTGAATCGAACTTGGTCCGTATGAGCCTATAATGGGTGAGGATCGAGGAATTTGCTGGTTCAGGTACCCTACTTTAGAACCAAACCACATGTAATGAGCCATAGGAACCGACCTAGGTAAAGCTACTCCAAATTTTTAGTGCTTACCTAAATGAATGTTGTATTTATTTGTCGCTTATTTTAAATCTTATTCTGTGTTTAATGCTAATTTACTTTGTTTGTGATTGCATGGCATATTCATTCTAAAAGAGGTGTCGATTTACGTTCAGTTTATTGGTAGAAAGCTTATCATGGAAAAGGGGTTTGTTGATAAAGTAGAGGATAATGCGGCTGTGCGAATATGGGCTGAAACGACACAACGGGAGAAAGGCGATAGTCTTACCGAAGGGTACGTGTCAGAATTGTGGGATTTTACCCGTATCAGTGTAATCCAGAATGACCTTCGAGAAATGAAAGAAGTCTGGGATCAATGGGATGTCGAGGCCAAGCAGCTGTTCTATTGTAACTACGGTGACCTACCTTATCTGCTTAGTGTCAAAGTGGACAAGTATTTATTCCGAGCCCTTGCTCAGTTTTGGAATCCTGCCTACAGTTGTTTCACTTTTGGGAAGGTAGATTTGACGCCTACTGTGGAGGAGTATACGACCTTGCTTCGGTGCCCAAAGATTCAAGTCGACAAGGCTTATTCCAGAGCTGCTTGTGTCCCTCCGTTGTTAAAGAAATTAATGAACATTACTGGGATGAGCGAGCAGTGGGTCGCTGCCCGGATCCAACAGAAGGGCGACAGTAAATGTGTTCCTTGGAAAAGTTTGCGAGATTTGGTGCTTGTACATCCTGACTTAAAGAAAAGGGTCGATGTTTTCGCTTTAGGTATCTATGGACTAGTGGTTTTCCCCAAAGCTTTAGGACACATAGACGAGGCTGTATCTGATTTGTTTGATCGGCTTAGTAAAGGGGTTACACCGGTTCTGGCAATACTCGCTGAAACTTTTAGATCCTTGAATGCGTGTCGAAAAGCAGGGGAGGGAAGGTTTATTGGATGCGCGCAGCTTTTATTGGCCTGGTTCCATAGCCACTTCTGGAAAGTCGAAAAGGTCTCTTATCGGGTATTCTCTGATAGCTACTCCCCTCTAGGAGAATTGGTGGCCACGCCAAGACGGGATGATATTTCAGAAGAAAAATGGATAGAGATACTCCAGAATCTCCAGGATGAAGATATTGAATGGAGGGCTCCTTGGTTAATTCCTGATGAGATATTGTACCGATGTGGAGATTTTGACTGGGTTCCGCTGCTCGGGATATGGGGAGCTATCGGATATGCTCCTCTACTCGTATCAAGACAGTATAGATCACGACAATTCATACCAGCAACGCAGGGGTTGGCCTATTATGATTTTTCCTATAGGGAGGACAATTACAAAAAGAAGGTTCGGGAAATATCTAGTGCCTGGAACCAGACTCGTCGAATGAAGATCTTAGCCGTGGGTCCGACAATTACCCCCGAGTATGGTCGGTGGCGTGATCAAAGGATCAACGACAACATCCCGGCGTCAAATCCAGAAACTGCTCGATCTTTGGAGGAACACTTACAAGTTTTGCCTTCTGAGATAGAAATCATCAAACAAGAATTTGAAAAAAGGAGTTTAGAATTGGGGAAGAAAATAGAACAACTAGAGGAAGAAAAAATGCAGTTAGGACTGGATGTGGACATTCAAAGGTTAGAGGCCGATAAATTGAGAAAAGGAAAGAACAAAGCAGAAGAAGATTTGGACAGCCTGAAGACAGATTACAAGAAGTTGCGTAGGTCGGTAAGAGCTGCTGGCTTGGATAAAACGCCAGAACAATGGCGACAAGAAATTCAGGAGGAAAAGACGAAAGGTAATCAATGGAAAAAGAAATTTCAGGATACTCGGGCTCGAGAAGTCGTCTTGGGAAAGAGTCTACTAGTTTGCCAAGACGAGAAGACGGAGTTGAAGGTCCGGATAACTGAACTAGAAAGATCGCTTCACCAGTACTGTAATCGTAATGCTACGGTTGAATTAAGGGCGAGCTTAGAGAAAATTGAAGAATTAAAAAGACAAATAGGAGGGCTAGAGAATGCATTGCAAAATAGTGAAATCCGGATAGAGCTTCTGGAAGAAAGTAATGAGCAGTGGCAAAGACAATTCCGTCGGTCTCAAGAGCAGATTGGAGAAAGAGATTATATTATGGGAGAGGCGGTGACTCAAGTGCGCGAAGTAGCTGATCATCTGCAAACTCTAGCGGTTCAGGCTGATCTATTAAGTTTGAAGTATGAGTCAGAGTCGGACAGAGGCCGAGAATTAGCTTGGCTTCTTAGAAAGGTTAAGGCTTTAAGTGTAAGGGCAAAGCCATATATGTAGTCTATTTTATGTAAAGAAACTCTTTATCTAGTAAAATTTTCTAATGAAGTTGAATTAGAATCAGTGCCTCTTTTTCTTTGCATTCTTTTCATGCATTGCATCACATCATATGCATTAATGACCATTAAAAACCTAATCGAATAAAATCATTTCAGTTAACCTGGAAACCAACAAAGTTACGGCACCCGAGCTAAGACAAAAATTATGGACCAAAGGTTGGAGAAGCTAGAGCGACTTCAAAAAGAAATGCAAGACCAGTTGCAGGCGCAAATGAAAGAGCAAATAGAAAGATTCAGCGTGACATGGTGCAAAAGATGGAGGAGTCCCAAAATGATCTGGTGGCTAAGATGATGCAATTATTGAAGGGAGTAGATAAGGGTAAAGGTCCTGTGATTGTTAGTGAAGAAGAAAACAATGGTGAACCACTTTATCCTCCAGGTTTCACGCCTCCGCATGCGCAAGTACAGACTGAGCTGCATCCGCGGAGACCCTCTGTGTCGGTTAGGCCCCAGCAGTTCCAAGGCGATGCTTCAATCCCAATGAATTTTCAACCCGGAGCGGGCTTTAATCCCGGTGATAGCCCGAATAATATTGCTGTCCCAGATCTTGAAGAGATGGTTGAAAAGGACAAGGCGAAGGAGGAATTTCCAAAACAATTTGAGGAGAAATGGAAATGGATAGAAGAGAAGTTTAGGGCAATAGAAAGCATCGAAAGCTATGGAATAGATGCAAAGGATCTGAGCTTGGTTCCGGACTTGGTGCTCCCTTACAAATTTAAGATGCCGGAATTTGAGAAATACAACGGGACTAGTTGCCCAGGATCCCATATTACTATGTTTTGTAGAAGAATGACGGGGCATATTAATAATGATCAATTATTAATACATTGCTTTCAGGAAAGTCTTACGGGAGCAGCGTCAAAGTGGTACAATCAGCTGAGCCGAGCTAAAATTGCTACTTGGAGGGATTTAGCACAGACTTTCCTGAGACAATACAATCATGTCTCAGAAATGATGCCTGACAGGATAACTCTGCAAAATTTAGAGAAGAAATTGAACGAAAGCTTCAGACAATATGCGCAGAGGTGGCGAGAGGTGGCGGTTCAGGTGCAACCACCGCTTTTGGAAAAAGAGATGACGACGCTTTTTATTAATACTTTGAAAGCCCCGTTCATCACTCACATGTTGGGAAGCACTTCAAAAAATTTCTCGATATAATCATGAATGGTGAAATGATTGAGCATGCCATTAAAAGTGGAAAAATAGATGGAGGAGAAAATAATAGGAGGGCACCCCTGAGGAAAAGAGAAAATGAAGTGAATAATGTGAATGCTTATGGTAGGTCAATTACCGTGAATCAACCAAAGAAAGTGGTTGCTAATCAACAGGGATCATCAAGACAAGAGTCGGGAGCTAGGCAAACTACTGAAAAGCCCCAATTCACGCCAATCCCGATGTCATACAAGGAGTTGTATCAGACTTTATTCGATGCACATGTTGTTGCTCCTCGTTACTTGAGTCCTCTACAACCCCGTATCCAAAATGGTATGATACGAACGCGCAATGTGATTATCATGCGGGAATTCTGGGCACTCGATAGAAAATTGTACGGCCTTCAAGAAGGTAGTAGAAGACTTATCAATTTAGGTGTTGTCAAACTTGACGACTCACGTAACGCAAAGAATCCGTTACCTAATCACACAGATAAGGGGGTGAATATGGTTAGCGAAGGTACGGGAGAAGAAGTCAAGACTGACATTGCTGAAGTAAAAACTCCATTGAAACGGGTCTGGAAAGAAATGGCGAAAAGAGGTTTGGTTATTTCAGATTCTGAGGAAGGGCATGAGATGGGAAATTATTGTGAATTTCACCATAAAACAGGGCACGAAATCCAAGAATGTAAAGGATTTAAGGCTTTGGTTCAAAGCATGATGGATAACAAGGAGATGAGGTTTTACGAAGATGCGAAAGAATGAGGAGCATATGCGCGACAGAGTTGGGAACAAAGGCTCCAAATCATCCTGTGGTCATTATCTCACGCCCTAAGGTAATGAGGTTAGGGCTCAGGTAACACCGAAAATTGTAATCCAGAAACTATCAAATTTCTCTTATAGGGATAACAAAATGGTGCCGTGGAATTACGGGTGTAATGTGACCATTTTGGGAAAAGAAGCAGAAAGAAATCAGGAATAGGTTCTTACACGCGCAATGGAAAAGATATGAGCTCAAGCAGAGTCGTCCAGGGAAGAGAATTGGAAGAAAGAACAGAGGAAAGGGAAAGCAGTAGAAGTTGAACCATTGGTAAATGAACCAATAAAAGAAGAGGAGGCAAAGGAGTTTTTGAAGTTTTTGAAACACAGTGAATACAGTGTTGTGGAGCAACTGCACAAACAGCCAGCCCGCATTTCTGTATTAGCTTTACTCTTAAACTCAGAAGTCATCGGAATGTACTATAAAGGCTAACGAAACATATGTGGCTGACGATTTTCGGTAAACAAGCTGATCTGATCAATATTGGTGCTGACATTTTATCTTTTCAGTGATGTGAAATACATCGGGGAAGAGGTTCTACTAAAGCTGTATTTACTGTCCATGCAAGGTAACTTCGGGGGCTT